>NW_021282559.1:123054-285637 GCF_002162155.2 Triticum dicoccoides
CACCCGAAACCCTAAGATAGTTATTGGGGCAGCCCTTGGGTGAGCCCCTTCCTTCCCTCCGGTGAACTCCGACGAACTCTCACAAATAGACTAACCACAAACTGAAATTCAGTCGACTGTTATTTAAACTAATGTGGAATACAAAAGGGGAAAACCATAAGCATGGCGTGTATAGCGTTGACCGTGCCATGGCGGATCTGAAGGTGTAAGCCGCACAAAGGCAACTTTGCAACCAATGTTTGCTTTCAACTAAAAAGTAAGATTATAAGTGATGGACAAGAAATCACAGTAAAGCAGCGGTGATCTATTTTATTTCTGAGATAAATATATAACTTGAGCAGATATGAAAGAATAATGCCTCTGGTGTGGCGTCGTGTAAGCATCTACTGAGATGTTGAGGGTGCTGCAGTAGCGATGGATCTCGGCGGCATGGAAGCAGATCTAGGAGGGAATACGGTGGCGGTGGGGGATATATCCTGACATGATGGACGAGACGGTCGTAGGAGTGCCCTCGGCGAGGTGGACGACGACACAGATGAAGCGAGTGGATGTGATGCTAGGATCCTGGTCCTAAGCCGTGGATCTGAGGTCGATCTCTTGTAATGGACGACGGCATTGGAGTATCTACTTTGGCATGGTGGAGGAGGATGTTGGTGGATGGGGTGGCGGATGGAGGAGACTGGGGTGGAGAGGGTGCTTTGGCGCCCACATAGTACGAATGGGGAAATGGGGGGAGATAGGTAGGGGGGCCATTTCTTCAGGCCGAGCTTATCTGAAATGCGAGGAAATTTACAAACTTAGCCCCCGTTTAAAATTTCCTACATCACAGCAATATTGATCGGTTGGGGATAGGACGAAAATCTCACATACACTGACTATTTGTCGATGGTGAGTTCGGCAGAGGAGAGTTTGTTATGGTGCCCACTCTCGCTGTCAAAATCGGCGGATCTCGGGTAGGGGGTCCCGAACTGTGCGTCTAAGGCTAATGGTAACAGGAGGCGGGGGACACAATGTTTACCCAGGTTCGGGCCCTCTCTATGGAGGTAATACCCTACTTTCTGCTTGATTGATCTTGATGATATGAGTATTACAAGAGTTGATCTACCACGAGATCGTAGAGGCTAAACCCTAGAAGCTAGCCTGTGATTATGATTGTTGTTGTCCTACGGACTAAACCCTCTGGTTTATATAGACACCGGAGGGGGCTAGGGTTGCACAGAGTCGGTTACAGAGAAGGAAATCTACATATCCGAATTGCTAAGCTTGCCTTCCACGCAAAGGAGAGTCCCAACCGAACACGGGACGAAGTCTTCAGTCTTGTATCTTCATAGTCCAACAGTCTGGCATAAGTATATAGTCCGGCTGTCCAAGGACCCCCTAATTTAGGACCCCCTTAGTAGCCCCTGATCCAGGCTTCAATGATGATGAGTCCGGCGCGCAGATTGTCTTCGGCATTGCAAGGCGGGTTCTTCTCCAAATTCTCCAGAGTACTTGTTGTAACGAGCAGTGTCCAGCTTCCCATTTATTGTTGCACTCATCGGCTTATGTACGTTAATAATGTCAGTCGCTACGTGTCGAGCGAATGCGAGAAGTACGGGCATTTTTACACTTTCCACCCTAACCATGTAAATAAATCGTCTATTAAAGAGACGGGGATCCTTAGATCCAAAACACACTATCTTCCCCAAGCGAGGATCCATCGGAGCGTGCCCGAAAAAACCATCCCATCATGGCCGGCTACCGCAGCTCCTCCTCTCGCTCCCATAGCAATACGGCAGGTGATTGGGAGAAGTGTACCGTGTCCCATAGCCAATTTGTGGAGTTGCAGACCCAGGGGTTTATCCCACCTGCATATCTTGTCCCCGTCCGAGCCGGATTAGCCACTTACGACGACGGGGAGCAAGCGGAGAGTTTCCCCAACCCATCCAGGGGGGAGCGAGTATGCCTTGTCCCTTACTTGCTGAGGGGCCTCGGATTTCCAATCCATCCGTTCCTCCGTGGGCTCCTGGAGTATTACGGCCTCTAGCTGCACAACTTCACTCCTGCCTCCATCCTGCACATCACAGGTTATGTCGCCCTTTGTGAGCTATTTCTGGACTGTGAAGCTCATTTCGAGCTATGGAAAAGGCTATTCTGCCTCGTCCCTCGCAACCAGGAGGGATCAATATACCAAGTGGGCGGAGCCGAGATATGGCGCATCGCCGGGACCGGATACCTGTCCGGCACTCCAAAGAAGACATCCGAAGATTGTCCTTCCAAGTGGTTTTATATAGAGGACATCTCCCTTCCTGACCCTATCCGAATGGATCTTCCCAAGTTCACAAATGCTCCATTTAAGAAACACCGAAGCTGGCGTCCCCGGAGCCCCAAGGAGGAAGATAGCAGAGAGGTACTCCAACTGATGGGCAGGATAAAGAAGCTTGCCAAATATGGATTGACAATAATTGAGGTTATGTCAATATGCATAATGCGGGGGGTACAACCACTCCAGTATCAAGGGCATCCCATGTGGCACTTCAACCGAGAAGATGATGCCACCCGCTGCAGTCGGAAAGGCCCGGACTTCGCCACCACTCTGGCGAAAATATTGTCCAGTTTGTATAAAGGAGATGAAGAGGAGTTCATCAGCATTAACCAATGGGATGGATTTTCCATGTACAACCCCCCTAGCTGGGTGGATTGCTATCTTACTCAAATCTATTTATTCCCGCATTCTTTCATCGCAAATATTTACCTTGCTAGTCTGTAACAAGAACTGCGGAAAGCTGTGAGGGAGGTCCACAGCCCGCCTCCACAGCCAGAGGACCACAATCGGTCCCTTGACCCCGGTCTCGAAGAAGATCCAGACGTATTTGTGGAGCTCGTCGACAGGATGTTTTACCAGGCAAGCTGTGACGGCGCCTTGGTGGCCATCATTGCCGACTATCCCGGCCTCCTCCCTGCATCATATGTAAGTAAAACCGGAGTCCTAACATCCAAGAAGGATCCTTTCTTTATGCCTTACCCACCACACATGTATTGCGCTTTATAGGGAAGGCCATCGGGGCGCCGTGCCGAACCCGCAGCGACTCACCAAGAAGGGGCGCCCAAGCCAGGTAGGCTAAAAAGTAAAGCGGTCAGGACCGATACACCATCGAAGAGGTATGATTTAAAACCCGTGATTATCATCCTTAAAATTTAACAATGTCTGTTGTGTCCTGGCAGAAAAAGTATCCGCTAGACTATGTCCGGAGATCCTGCCGACCACGCCTCTACTAGCCGGACTCCAGAACTGGCCTCAAGGGTGGAGGCCAACATGGAGACAACACCGGACGGTCCTCCTACAGAGGATGCGGATAGAATATCCGCTACAAATTCCAAGGTGGACAGCGTTATGAACCATCGGCATCGGCAGGCCGCACTCCGCGACCCTAATTTCTCCAAAGAGGCGTCCAATGCATTCAACTCGGGAGAGGCGTACATCCTAGCCGCTCAAAATGGGCTTGCTAGAGCCACAAACTAGTATTTAAAAGACACACGGGTAAGCAAAATCTGATAATTATGTATATCAGTAGCCCCTGAGACTTGAAACAGTTGGTACAACTGATTTAAGGATCATTGTATGAATAGGTTCTTACAGAGAAGAATACCCATTTGTCTCAAGAGCTGGAGGTGTGTAAAGCCCAGCTAAGGGCCGCAGTTGCCGGAATGGAGGAATCCAAGAAGGCCTTGTCTAGTAATATTTGTCTTGTAATTACATGCACCAGTTGTTATTCGGCATGTTTGCAGATCTAACAATAGATTCCGCACGCAACCCCAGAGTGAATCCGGAGATCCTACAAGAGGATGAACAACGAGCTCAACGACCACTAGAGGCTGGCGAGTGCGTACTAACACGGGTCCGACGAGAGAAAAACGATCTCCAGGATGCCAATACCCAGCTGGGCGTTGAATTAAAAGATGTTCGAGCCCAGCTTGCGGACTCCGTGAAGGAGAACAGGAGGCTTCAACACGGCATTTTTAGTATGTCCTCAAACGAACCTTTATATAGTTTGGCGAAGAAACGGGTTAACGGAGTATGTCAGCAGGTATATTAGCTGGTCGTCCTGAAGAGGAGATGCCAGGATCGTCGGGCGATCTACTGCAAGAGCTTTCACAACTGCACGAACAAGTTCGGCAGGTGATGCAGGGTATTGACAAGGCCTTGTGGCCATCCGACTCCCTGCCAGGAAGCATCGGAGGGCTTGTACAGCTGCTCAAGGGAGCACGGCAGCACTTCCAATTATGGAATATATTGGCCTGCCGACAAGGTGGGAGGGAAGCTTGGGCCATGGTGAAAATACGGTACACCAAGGTTAATCCGAATCACATGGACCTGTTCAGACCTATAGGGTCAGATGGGAAAGAGATTCCCACTAGTTTGGTATATGACCAGGTAGGATTAGCCACAAAGTATTCCCAACAGGATTGTAGGCTAGACAGCCTGTTGGATGGCATAGAAGAAAAAGTGTGTGGTTCAAAGTGACCTTGTACTTCAATTGACATATTTTGTCCCTAGCCGGATTGTAAATCATTTGTCATGGCGGACCTTTTCGCTTCGGCCTCTGGACCCAACTGTCCAGAGTGTTTTTGAATACCCGCTCAGTTATGTAAACCGGGGTACGCGTGGAAACCAGGTGTAGGGGCCATTAGTGCTTGAACAGACAAGTACCCAACTAGCTATGTTATATTACATGGATAGTAAGAAACATCTTCTAGGGAGAATAGTTCCGTTAAGCATTCCTTTCCCTGGGTACGCATGCATTAATGTGCATGCCCGAACTGCGAACAGAGACGCAGTATATGAAACATCTGGGGGTTTGTATTGTAAGAGGTAAGAAACATCTTTAGTTCACCGACCGAATATTCCCTTAAGAACGCTAGCTTTTGGCTTCACCCAGTCTGAGGTACATGTCCGGCGGACCCGGCAGTAACAATCACAGAGGTGCTCTCCTTATGCCCTCGCCGAACTAACGGGAATGTAGGGCATAAACACAGGAGCCAGGCAACCTAGCTTGGCCAAAACATAAGTTATATCGATGCATATAATGGGAATAAAAGGTACATATGGAAAAGTGACACATATTTAGTGGGCATGAAGCCCGGAAGATAATTATACTAAGCTTCTGTATAAGAAGCCCCCAGGTATAGTGAGCGCGCATACTTAAGGATTTAGCGCGTCAAGAGTGTGTAGTCTAGTCACACTTAAAGCTTTAGAGCTATAAAAGGAAAGAGATAGGATATATATAAATAATAATAATAAAAAGGTAGAGGGAAGGGGATGAACACAGAGTTCGGCGCTAGGCATAAAATCTTCGGAGTCTGACCGCATTCCATGGGTTTGGCTCGAGTCGATTATCTGATGCATCACGCAGGCGGTACGCTCCTCTGGTGAGAACTTTATCAACGATGAAGGGGCCCTCCCACTTGGGCTTGAGCTTGTCCTTTTTCTTCTCTGGTAGGCGTAGAACCAGATCGCCAACGTTATAAGTTTTGGCCCGTACTTCTCTGCTTTGATATCTTCTAGCCTGTTGCTGATAGAATGCGGAACGGGCTTTTGCGACATTGCGCTCCTCCTCCAGGGCATCTAAATTGTCCTACCAATCAAGCTCGGCTTCTCTCTCTTCATACATGCGCACTCGAGGTGAGTCATGAATGATATCACAAGGCAATACTGCCTCTGCGCCGTATACCATGAAGAATGGTGTGTATCCGGTAGTGCGATTCGGCGTGGTCCGTAGTCCCCATAGTACAGAGTCGAGCTCCTCGACCTAGTGCGTGTCTGATTCCTTCAAGGATCGCACTAGTATGAGTTTGATGCCACTCATGATAAGACCATTTCCTCGCTCGACTTGACCGTTTGTTTGCCGCACCAAGTTTTCACCTTGTCGGCTGTGAAGTTGGAGGCATTATCGGTGATGATGCAGTAGGGACACCGTAACGGTGTACAACCCCTGATATGAAGTCTATCACTGGTCCGGATTCGGCCGTTTTGACTGGTTTGGCCTCTATCCATTTGGTGAATTTATCCACCATGACCAACAAGTATTTTTTCTTATGGCTTCCTCCTTTAAGGGGTCCAACCATATCGAGCCCCCAGACCGCAAAGGGCCAAGTTATGGGGACTGCTTGGAGGGCGGTGGGTGGCATATGGCTTTGGTTAGCGAAGAGCTGGCAACCGACGCAATGTTGGACGAGGTCCTGTGCATCTGCTCGGGCTGTCGGCCGGTAGAAACCTGTCCGGAAGGCCTTGCTTACAAGGGCCCGAGCTGCGGCGTGGTGGCCGCCGAGTCCAGCATGAATTTTGTCCAATAGCTGCCTCCCTTCTTCTTCAGAGATACATCTTTGAAGTACTCCGGTAGCGCTTTTCTTATAAAGCTCTCCCTCGTGGACCTTGTAGGCTTTAGAGTGCCGCACAATGCATCGTGCCTCATTTTCGTCCTCGGGGAGTTCTTGCCTATTTAGGTAGGCTAAGAAGGGTTCGGTCTAGGGGGCGATGGCAGCCATGATTACGTGGGCCGAAGGTGTTATTTCGGTGGCAGAGCCTCCGATTATGTCATTGTGTTCGGGATCTGGGGTTGTGGTCGGATCCGGACTAGTATTGCCGTTCTCCCCTTGCCACTCCACGGATGGCTTGAACAACCTTTCTAAGAAGATGTTAGGTGGGACGGGGTCGCACTTAGCGCTGATGTGGGCAAGGATATCCGCCGCTTGATTGTTTTCTCAGACCACATGATGAAATTCGAGCCCCTCGAACCGAGCCGACATCTTGAGGACGGCATTGCGGTAAGCCTCCATTTTTGGGTCCTTGGCGTCGAAGTCTCCATTTATTATTGCGAAGTTCGAATCCCCACGCACTTCTAGGCATTGGATGCCCATGGAGACTGCCATCTGAAGACCGTGCAACACAGGCTCATATTCGGCTACATTGTTGGAATCTGTGTATAGTATTTGGAGTACGTATTGGACTGTATATCCGGTGGGGGATGTCAGGACAACGCCCACTCCCAGACCAGCCAGCATCTTGGAGCCATCAAAGTGCATGATCCAATTGGAGTATGCGCCGTACTCTTTAGGGAGTTCGGCTTCTGTCCAGATGAAGTTAGCCAGTACTTGCGACTTAATGGCTCGCCATGGTTTATATATGATGTCAAACGGGAGGAGCTCGATAGCCCACTTAGCAATCCGGCCCATGGCATCGCGGTTATTTATTTTATCATTGAGCGGTACTTCACAGGCCATCGTGATTGAACACTCTTGAAAGTAGTGCCGTAATTTCCGGGATGCCATGAACACTGCGTATGCTATCTTTTGATAATGTGGATACCGTGACTTGCATGGTATGAGGACAGTGGATACATAGTACACCGGCTTTTAAGCGGTAACTTGTGTCTGTCCTCCTCTCGTTCGACGACAAGCACTGCACTTACAACTTGATGTGTTGCAGCTATATATAACAGCATGGGTTCGCCAATGTTCGGTGCGGCAAGGATTGGGTTGCTGGCCAAGAGGGCCTTTATTTCTTCTAGTCTGGCCGTAGCCGCATCCGTCCACTTGAAATGTTCGGTGCGTCAAAGAAGGCGATAAAGGGGTAGTGCCTTTTCTCCCAATCGCGAGATAAAGCGGCTTAAGGCAGCCACACATCCAATTAATTTCTGGATTTGCTTGAGGTCTATTGGGGTAACCAACTGTGACAAGGCTCAGATTTTAGCCGGGTTTGCTTCAATTCCTCTATTGGAAATGATGAAGCCCGGGAGCTTTCCGGCAGGGACGCCGAGAACGCATTTTTCCGGATTGAGCTTGATGTCATATGTTCGGAGGTTCTCGAATGTGAGCCTCGGGTCGTCTACTAAATATTCGACGTGTCTGGTCTTGATGACCACGTCATCCACGTATGCCTCAACTGTTTTGCCGATTTTGTTTCTCCAGGCATGTCTGAATCATGCGTTGGTAGGTTGCACCGGCGTTTTTAAGCCCGAAAGGCATGGTATTGAAATAGAAAGGGTCGTATGGAGTGATGAATGCCGTTGCGGCTTGATCGGACTCCGCCATCTTGATTTGATGGTATTCGGAGTATGCGTCGAGGAAGCACAATGAGTCGTGTCCTGTGGTAGCGTCGATGATTTAATCGATGCCGGGGAGAGGGAAGGGATCCTTTGGGCAAGCATTATTGAGGTCCTTGAAATCGACACATAGGCGCTAGGATTTGTCCTTCTTTGACACCATCACCAGGTTTGCTAGCCAGTCCGGGTGTTTTATTTCTCTGATGAACCCGACTTCGAGTAGCTTGTCTAGCTCCTCTCCCATGGCTTGTCGTTTAGGTTCTGAGAAGCGCCGTAGAGTCTGCTTGACCGGCTTGTATTCTTTCAATATGTTTAGGTGCCGGTGGGAAACGACACCTATGGGATCACAAGAATCCCTACTACGGTTGCGGGGCACGGGGTTGTGAGAAGAGCAGGATTAGTAACCAGCACAAGGATCGTTTACCCAGGTTCGGGCCGCAAGGATGCGTAAAACCCTAGTCCTGCTTTGATGGATGCATTGAGTGTTCTTGAGCTCATGAACTAGCGACGGTGGCCGCGTGGTTCAAAAGAGCCGAATCCCTCTCTAGTACGCCATGGGCCTCCTTTTATAGTCGAAAGGGGCTGCCACAGTTGCACACAGGAGGTGGAAAGGCCTACAGTGCTATGAGCTTATCGCTCGTATTACAGACAAGATGCATTTAATGCGTAGCTTAGGTGTCCCCTTTCTTTATCAGGGATGGGAGCGAGGCCCGTCCCATCCATCGCCGCCCCCTCGTTTCGACACATGCCCTGTGTCGGTGTCAAAACCGGCGGATCTTAGGTAGGGGGTCCCGATCTGTGCGTCTAAGGCTAATGGTAACAGGAGGCAAGGGACACGGTGTTTTACCCAGGTTTGGGCCCTCTCGATGGAGGCAAAACCCTACTTCCTGCTTGATTGATCTTTATGATATGAGTATTACAAGAGTTGATCTACCATGAGATCATAGAGGCTAAACCCTAGAAGCTAGCCTATGACGACTATGATTGCGCTTCTATGGACTAAACCCTCCGGTTTATATAGACATCGGAGTGGGCTAGGGTTTACACAGAGTCGGTTACAAAGAAGGAGATCTAATATCCGGATCGCCAAGCTTGTCTTCCACGCAAAGGAGAGTCCCATCCGGATACGGGACGAAGTCTTGAGTCTTGTATCTCCACGGTCCAACAGTCCGGCCAAAGTATATAGTCTGGCTGTCCGGATACCCCCTAATCCAGGACTCCCTCAGTAGCCCCTAAACTAGGCTTCAATGACGATGAGTCTGGCGCGCAGTTTGTCTTCGACATTGCAAGGCGGGTTCCATCTCCGAATACTCCAAAGTACCCGTTGTGATAAACAGTGTCCGGCTTCCCATCAATGTTGTACTCCTCGGCTTCTGTGCTTCACTAATGGTCCTCTCCACATGTCAAACGAATACGAGGAGCCGGAGCATTTTTGCATTTGCCACCCAGCCCTGCAGGCAAACCGTCTATTTGAAGAGACGGGGATCCTCAGATCGAAACCTCACCTTCTCCCCTTGAGCGAGCATCCAGCAGAGCGCGCCCGGAAAAAACCATTCCAACATGGTCGGTCGCCGCGGCTCCTCTTCTCGCTCCCTTAGCTCTAAGCTAGGTGATTGGGAAGGGTGTTCTGTTCCCCATAGCCGTTTAGTAGAGTTGTAGACCCAAGGGTTTCTTCCGCCGGTGTTCATGGTCCCCGTCCAAGCCGGACTAGCCACTTATGATGGCGGGGAGCAAGCGGAGAGATTTCCCAGCCCATCTCAGGGGGAGCGAGTATGGCTCATCCCCAATTTGCTAAGAGGCGTCGGGTTTCCGATCCACCCATTCCTTCGCGGGCTCCTAGAGTTCTATGGCCTCCAATTGCACAACTTTACCCCCGCATCCATGCTGCACATCACAGGATACGTTGCCCTTTGCGAATTATTTCTGGGCTGCGAGGCTCACTTTGAGTTATGGAAGAAGCTATTCTGCCTCGTCCCTCGCAACCAGGGGGAATCCATATGTCAAGTGGGCGGAGCTGAAATATGGCGCATCGCCAAGACCGGATACCTGTCTGGTACTCCCAAGAAGTCACTTGAGAACTGGCCCTCGGAGTGGTTTTATGTTCATGATGTTCCCCTTCCGGATCCAATCCGGCCGGGCCTTCCTGAGTTCAATAACACTCTGCTGAAGACACGCCGAAGTTGGCGCCCTCGGAGCCCCCAAGAGGAAGATACTAGAGAAGTCCACTTCGTGATGAGCAGGATAAAGACACTGGCCAAATCAGGGCTGACAATAGTCGAGGTTATGGCAATATGCATAATGCGGGGGGTGTATCCACTTCAATATCAGGGGAAGCCCATGTGGCACTACAATGGGGAAGATGATGCCACCAGCTGTGGTCGTAAAGGTCCGGATTCCGCCACTGCTCTGGCGACAATACTGTCCGATTTGTATAAAGGAGAAGAAGAAGAATTCCTTCGCATTAAACCGTGGGATGGATTTTCCATGTACAACCCCCCAAGCTGGGTAAGTCATCACTCTTTCCCCCACTCTATTCGTTCTAGCGCCCTTCATCGCAATATTTTACCTCGATATTTCTGAGCAGGAATTGAGGAGGGCCGTGAAAGGATTCAACAGCCCCTCCCCATAGCCAGAGGACCCCGGAAGGGCCTTCGATCCAGGACTTTAAGAAGATCCAGATATATCTGTGGAGCTCGTCAACGGGACATTTTATCAGGCCAGCCGCGATGGCACCTCGGTGGCTATTATCGCCGACTATCCTGGACTGCTACCTGCATCGTGTGTAAGCAAAGCCGAAACCTTATCCTCTGAATAGGACTCCTTTTTGATACCATGCCGTATGAATAAAATATCGTATTTTTATAAAGACGACCTTCGGAATGCGGCGTCGAGCCCCTGGGGGCTCGTCGGCAAAGGACGTCCGGGTCAGGCAGGCTTAAGAGGAAGGCGGTTAGGGCCGAAACGCCGTTATAGAGGTATGGTAAAAACCTGCTCTGTGATTATCGTGTTTGAAATGTAACAGCGTGCATCGTGTTCTGGCAGAAAGAGGAGTCGCCGGACTATACTCGGAGATCCTGCGGTCACGCCTATACCAGCCGGATTCCAGAACTGGCTTCGAGGGAGGAGGCCGATGCGGGGCCGATGCCGAATTTTCCTCCGACAGAGGATGCGGATATGCTCTCCGCCACAAATTCCGAAGTAGAGAGTGCCATGAATCACCGGCGCCGACCGACCGTACTTTGGAATAACATCTTTTTCGAAGAGGCATTTAATGCTTTCAATTCGGGAGACGCATACATCCGAGCTGCTCAAGGCGGGCTCGCTCGAGCGACGGACCAGTATGCAAAAGATATACGGGTAAGGAAATTTGATAAGCATGTATAGCAATAGCCCCTGAGACTTGAAACGGTTGGAACAACTGATTTAAGGATCATTTTGTGCACAGTTTCTTGTAGAGAAGAATACCCAATTGTCTCAAGAGCTGGAGGAGTGCAAGACCCAGCTGAGGGCCACGGTTGCCAAACTAGAAGAATCCCATAAGGCCTCGTCTGGTAACATTTGTCTCAATAGAGAAATGTTAAGGGAATATACCAGTTAGCAATTGGCTTGCTTCGTAAGTCTAACAGAAAATTCCACAAACAATCTTGGGACGAATCCGGAGATCGTGAGAGATAGCGAGTCGCATCTCCAAAGATAACTGAAGGCTAGCGAGCGTGTGCTTACGCAGGTTAGGCAGGAGAAGAACAATCTCCAAGATGCCAATGTACGACTGGGCGTCGAATTATCAGATGTTCAAGCTCAGCTGGCGGACTCCATGAAGGAGAACAGAAGGCTTTATCGCGACATTTATGGTAAGTGCCTAGACGAGCTGTAGTACAGCTCGGCGAGGAAGCATATTGAAAAAGTTTTATATCTATAGGTATGTTGATGGGCCATCCTGAAGAGGAGATGCCCGGGTCCGCGGGCGATTTACTGCAAGACCTCTCACAGCTGCACGAACGAGTTCGGCAGGTGATGCACGGCATTGCCCAGGCCTTGTGGCCATCCACTTCCCTACCAAGAGGCATGGGGGAGCTCATGGATATGCTCCAAGGAGCACGGCGGCGCTTCCAGTTGTGGAAGATCTCAGCCTGCCAACAAGGTGCAAGGGAAGCCTGGGCCATGGTGAAGACGCGCTACACCAAGCTTGACCCGAACCATATGGCCGAAATCGGACCGACGGGGCCAGATGGGCAAGAAATTCTCGTGAGTCTGGTGTATGACCAGGTAGCGTTAGCCGCAAAGTATTCCCAACAGGATTGTAAGCTAGATAGCCTGTTGGATGGTATAGAGGAAGAATATAGTCAGTCCAAGTGACTATATAATTCAATGGACATATGTAGTCCCTAGCCGGATTAAAAATCATTTGTCATGGCGGACCTTTTTGCTTCAGCCCCCGGATCCGACAGTGCGGGGTGTATCCGAATACCCGCTCAGTTATGCAGAACCGGGATATGCGTGGAAACCAGGCGTAGGGGTCATAAGTGCTTGAACAGACAAGTATCCAACTAGTTATGTTATATTACATGGGCAGTAAGAAACATCTTCCAGGGAGAATAGTTCTGTTAGGGGTTCCTTTCCCTGGGTACGCATGCATCGATGTGCATGTCCGGACTGTGAACAGAAACGCAAGATACAAAACTTCTAGGGTTCACGTTGTAATAAACGAAAGAAACATCTTTTGTTCACCGACCGAATATTCCCTTAAGAAGGCTAGCTTTCGGCTTCACCCAGTCTGAGGTACACATCCGGCTAAACCGGCAGTAACAATCGCCGAGGTGCTCCCCTTATGCCCTAGCCGAATTAACGAGAACGTCGAGCATAAACACAAGAGCCAGGTAACCCAGCATGGCCACATCTTAAGTCATATCGATGCATATAATGGTGAAAAAAGGCCCATATGGAAAAAGAACGCATATGTGATAGGCAAGACGCCATGAAAGTAATTATATTTAGCTTCCGTATAGGAAGCCCCTAGGTATGGTTTACACACATAGTGCAGCCGGAGTGATCCGAGCATCCGCACTGTATTGAATACTTTGTGTGAAGAAGGGAAAAAAGGGCGAGAAAGGAAAAAGGGGAGGAACGTAATTAAAAGGGGGGGTAAGGAGACGAACACTGAGTTCGGCACTAGGCGTAGAATCTCCGGAGTCTGGCCGCATTCCATGGGTTCGGCTCTAGTCTGTTATCGGATGCATTACGCAGGTGGTACGCTCCTCCGGTGAGAACTTTGTCAATAATGAAGGGACCCTCCCACTTAGGTTTGAGCTTGTCCTTCTTCTTCTGCGGTAGGCATAGAACGGGTTTGCCAACATTATAAGTTTAGGCCTGCACTTCTCTGCTTTGATACAGTCGAGCCTACTGCTGATAGAATGCGGAACGGGCTTTTGCGACGTCGCGCTCCTCCTCCAGGACATCTAAGTTGTCCTGCCGATCTAACTTGGCTTCCCTCTCTTCGTACATGCGCACGCGAGGTGAGTCGTGGATTATGTCGCAGGGTAGTACTGCTTCTGCGCCGTACACCATAAAAAATGGTGTGTATCCGGTGGTGCGATTCGGCGTGGTCCGCAGCCCCCAGACTATGGAGTCGAGCTCCTCGACCCAGTGCGTGTCCGATTATGTCAAGGACCGCACTAGTCTGGGTTTGATGCCGCTCATGATGAGACCGTTTGCACGTTCAACCTGGCCGTTTGTTTGGGGATGGTAGACGGAGGCATAATCGAGCTTAATGCCCATGTTGCCGCACCAAGTTTTCACTTCATCGGCTGTGAAGTTTGAGCCATTGTCAGTGATGATGATGTGGGGGATGTCGTAATGGTGTACAACCCCTGATATGAAGTCTATCACTAGTCCGGATTCGGCCGTTTTAACTGGTTTGGCTTCTATCCATTTGGTGAACTTGTCCACCATGACCAATAAGTATTTTTTCTTATGGCTTCCCCCTTTAAGAGGTCTGGCCATATCCATCCCCTAGACCGTGAAGGGCCAAGTAATAGGGATTGTTTGGAGAGCGGTAGGGGGCATATGGCTCTGATTGGCAAAGAGCTGGCAACCGACGCAGTGTTGGACAAGGTCCTGTGCACCCGCTCGGGCTGTCGGCCAATAAAAGCCTATACAGAAGGCCTTGATGACAAGTGCCCGAGCCGCAGCATGGTGCCCGCCGAGTCTGGCATGGATTTCAGCCAAGAGCTGCCGCCCTTCCTCTTCCGAGATGCATCTTTGGAGCACTCCGGTCGCACTTTTCTTATAGAGTTCTCCCTCATGGACTTTGTAGGCCTTGGAATGCCGCACAATACAACGTGCTTCATTTTGGTCCTCGGGGAGCTCCTGCCTATTTAGGTAGGCCAAGAAAGGCTTGGTCCACGAGGTGATTACAGCCATGATTTCGTGGGCCGAAGGTGTTATTTCGGTGGCGGAGCCTCCGATTACGTCAGATGGTTCGGGATCTGGGGTTTTATTCGGATCCAGGCTAGTGTTGCCGGACTCCCCTTCCCATACCACGGATGGCGTGAACAGTCTTTCTAGGAATATGTTAGGTGGGACATGGTCGCGTTTAGTGCCGATGCGGGCGAGAATATCCGCCGCTTGATTTTTTTCTTGAGCCACATGGTGGAATTCGAGCCCCTCGAACCGAGCTGACATTTTGAGGACGGCAGTACGGTAGGCCGCCATTTTCAGATCCTTGGCATCAAAATCTCCGTTTATTTGTGATATTGCGAGTTTTGAATCCCCGCGCACCTCCAGGCATTGAATGCCCATAGAGACTGCCATCCGAAGACCATGCAACAGAGCCTCGTATTCGGCTGCGTTGTTGGAGTCTGTGTATAATATTTGGAGTACATATTGGACCGTGTCTCCGGTGGGGGAAGTCAGGACTACACCTGCTCCCAATCCGGCCAGCATTTTATAGCCATCGAAGTGCATGATCCAATTAGAGTACGGCCATACTCTTTAGGGAGATCAGCTTGTGTCCATTCGGCGACAAAGTCAGCCAATACTTGCGACTTAATAGCCCGACGTGGTTTGTATGTTATGTCGAACGGAAGGACCTCAATGACCCATTTAGCAATCCGTCCTGTGGCGTCGCGGTTGTTTATTATGTCGTTGAGTGGTACTTCGGAGGCCACCGTAATCGAACACTCCTGGAAGTAGTGTCGTAGCTTCTGGGATGCCATGAAGACCGCGTATGCTATCTTTTGATAGTGTGGGTATCGGGATTTGCATGGGGTGAGGACAGTGGACACGTAATATACCGGCTTTTGGAGCGGGGATTTGTATCCGTCTGCTTCTCGTTCGACGACGAGCACTGCGCTTACAACTTGATGTGTTGCAGCTATGTACAGTAGCATAGGTTCGCCAATATTTGACACTGTCAGGACTGGATTACTGGCCAATAGGGTATTTATTTCATCCAGTCCGGCCGCAGCTGCATCCGTCCACACGAAGTGTTCTGTGCGTCGAAGAAGGCGGTAAAGAGGTAGTGCCTTTTCTCCTAATCGGGAGATAAAGCAGCTTAAGGCAGCCATGCATCCAGCTAGTTTCTGGATATGCTTGAGGTCTGTTGGGATAGCCAACTACGACAGAGCTCGAATTTTCCCCGAATTTGCTCTGATTCCTCTATTGGAAACAATGAAGCCGAGCAACTTCTCGGGGGGTACGCCAAAGACACATTTTTCCGGGTTGAGCTTGATGTCGTATGTTCGGAGGTTGTCAAACGTAAGTGTCAGGACCCCGACCCAATGCCACATCGATCTAGCATGTAACACTTCATATCACTTTGCAGCCTCACGCACGTACACTTCATGTCACCTTACCTTGCCCGGGACCGTTTGCGCCTTTTGGCACACGTATATGATAGTGTCGCTAGCATCCATATGATAAGGAGCCCGGGCTGACATGGCTAGTCGTGAACCCAACGTGGCACTAACTTACAGGGACATGCATACATGACCCAGCAATGAACGTGTCGGTCATCAGCGAGTGAATCCAGGCTATAGCACTGGCTAGCAGGACTCCGGTAAACCGGGCTGTAGCGGGCTAACAGGACTCCGGTATTCATCGCGTGACATTTCCCCGAAGGGACAGACACAGGAACGAAAAAGGACACATGCCGGCTAGCCTAAGTGTTCCGGAGGAGTAGCAAGCTACCATGGCTCAGTGGAAGCACTAGGAGACATTTCCCGATAAGAGAGGCTACTAAGGATAAACAACTAGATAGTCAGATCCCACACATACCAAGCATTTCAATCATACACACAATATGCTCGATATGTGCAAATACAAAAAGGCGTCACAACATGACTCGACAACACAAGTACTTTATTTAAAGGCTCAGAGAGCCATACATAACATACACACATGTACGGGTCACACAACCCAGCATTTAACTCATACAAACATACAAGCCAACAGCGGAAGTAACCTGTCTGAGTACAGACAACTAGGAAATAAAAGAGGCTTGGGGAAGCCTGACTATACTACATGGTCCATCGTGAGCTCAGGATCACCACCTGGGCTTCAGCCTACTCGTCGACATCGACGTCTATGAAGAACACATCAGAAGGGGTTGCAGCGTCTTCTGTAAAACATAAATTAAGCAACATGAGTACAAAGGTACTCAGCAAGACTTACATCAGATCCTACATACATGCACATTATCAAGAAGGATTGGTGGGGTTATTGCAGCAAGCCAGCTTTGACTCTTGGCTAAACTATCTTACGAGACTCCAACTTGAAATGGTTTTGCCCACTCGAGTCCACTACTCACCACTTCAATACACTACCGCGGATCCACCTTCGTCATCCTACGGAAGAGCCATCCTCGGCACTTACGCTTATCTTGAGGCTTTTTCTAGTATCCATTTACTTGTCTATGAACTGTATAGGCAACCAAGTAGTCCTTTACCGCGGACGCGGCTATTCGAATAGATGATGTTAACCCTGCAGGGGTGTACTTCTTCATACATGTTTCCACCACTTAGCGTCTGCACACGACATGTTCTCGGAAGACTTCAAGCGAAAGCCGACGTGGGTGTAGACCACGACCTACCTAAACACCTAAGTCTCTAGTCCAGGTTTATCGCCTATTCAGGTTCCATCCGCACGGAGTCCGGCCGAGGTTTCCACATACGGCCCCGAACGATGAGTACAGGGTTCCAAGACACCTAACGGGTGCCCGGTATACACGGCCACGTACCTACCGCATCACAGCCCACCTCGCGGGTCAGCGCTGCCCACGGCCTCCAGTAAGCTACAAACACCAGAAACTACTTGCAACTCCTGGACAGAGGACTAGGGTGGATAACAAGTCGAGCGGGGTCATATTTCAGGGCTTAATGTATGGTAGTAGCTGAATCTTAAATCACACATACAGATCTCAGTGCTTAAGGATGGTTCCAATGAAACAACCCACCATGTACTCCTACATGGCCTCTCATCGATACCTTTAGCAAATTGTGTTCAACACATCACTCTCATTACTGGCATGAACATTTCACTCTAGCCCATCACCCAGATGAACCAGACCTGACACGACTCTAAGCATAGCAGGCATAGCAAGGTAGGAACAACACATACACATGGCTCAATCAACTCCTACACATGCTAGTGGGTTTCATCTAGTTACTGTGGCAATGACAGGTCATGCAGAGGAAATGGGTTCAACTACCATAGCACACAGCAGTTTGAATCGCGTTGTCTTAATGCAGTAAAAGAGAAAGGAGGCGAGAACATGGGATTGTATCGATATGATAAAATGGTTGGTTGCTTGCCTTGCGGGTCCGTGGACTGGTATTGCTCTTCGTTAGGGTATTCGCGATACTCCTCGGGGACAGAACCTGCCCCAGAGAGCACTGATATACAATCATCACCAAACAATGTGCAACAATATGATGCATGCATGTGACATGGCAAAATGAGTGTATTGGGCTAATGCAACTAAGACCAGATGGGTTTGAACCATTTTGAATCAAAGATTCATGTTTCAAGCTCATAAATGGCCCTTAATAGTTCTTTATCTTATTCTGCACTAAACAGAAGGTTAGCTTGCTTAAACATGCATCAAACCAGTACAGATGGATAGATTGGATTTTTCTGATCATTTTCCATATATAACACTTTGCATTTGGAGCTACCGATTAATTTCTATGATTTTTTTGAAGTTCGTGGTTTTTCTGGAATTTCCTGTATAAGAATAATTCCAGTAATTAAATTACTGCATCGGCATTGCGTCAGGGTGACGTCAGTGGTCAACGGGATGGTCCAGGTCAAACCTGACTAGTGGGTCCCACGTGTCAGTGTCATTACTCTAACTAGTTTTTAGTTAGTACTAATCCTAGTTAATTAGCAGAGTTGGGCCCCACCTGTCATTGACCCAGGGGGGTCAAACTGGGCCCACCCATGGTCAAATGGGGTCAGCGGGGTCAAACTCGCCGGTGTTTAGCCACTGGCGAGGCCAAACGCGGCGGTGCGGTGCGGGTTTTGTGCTCCGACGACCAAAAAGGCGGCGGAGGGCACCTACGTGATGCAGGGAGTGAGCCACGTCCAGTGGTGGTGGTGGTTGGGCTTAGAGTCGCCGGAAACGACGCCGGCGACGAGTTTGGCGGCGGCCGGAGCTCGGACGAACTTGGACCCGTCGCTAGGGGGCGAGGCGCGTGAAGTAGTGCGGTGAGCTCCTGGGGGTGCAGTAGGGCTAGTGGACAAGGTGGCGCGGCCGTTGAGTGGTCGGAGTCACGTCGGCGACGAGCTCGGCGGCGGCGCGTGTGGGTGAGCTACGTGCAGTCGCTACGGGGCTCGAGAGAGAGAACGGAGAGGATGGAGAGGTAGCTAGGCTCACGGCGCTTGCGACGGAGCTGACGGCGAGGTCGAGGATAGCCTGTTGCGACGGTGACGGCGAAGGAGATCTCCGGTGGTGGCGGAGTTGGGCGAGGTTGATGCGGTGGCTTCGGGGCACGTGAGCACTCAGGGCTCGGCCTGCTCGATGGAGAGGACGGTGGCGGAGCTCGTGGACACGGTCGGGCGGCGCAGAGATGGCGGTGGGCGTGGCTACGGCGGCGGGACGGCTGCTTCGGCCATGGCGGAGGGGAGCGAGGGAGAGAGGCAGGGGGCGAGTGGACATGTCTAGGGGTCGGGGGCGCAACGTGGAGGTCGTCCAGCCCGTCTAGCGGCAAAGCGGCAAGCAGGTGGCGCCGTGGCGAGCTCGCGCTCGTCGGCATCACCTCCCTGCCTGCCTGGCGGGGACGAAGCAGCTGGCTGGCACGGGCCACCATAGTGTTGGGCCACCAGGTGGGCCGGGGCGTGGGTTTGGCCATGTAAGAGGTTTTTCCATTTATTTCTATTTTATTTTATTTCTGTAGGTTGGTTGCATTATTAAAAATGCTTAGGCATCTCCAAAAATCACCAAACTGCACATGGCCACTATTTGGAATATATCCAGCATGGAACATTTTAGTTTGGGATTATTTGAGCATTTGAAATATTTTATATTATTTAAATGCCCAAACTCAAATAACTAATGATTTAATCCAGTGACCTTAGGATGACCTAGAAATTTGTGCATCACTTTTGGCAGTGGTTTAAGACCAAGGCAGAGGTGATGAACATTTTAGAAGGGCATTTCAGGTTCATTGAAAATATTTTTTGTAAACCCTAGTTGGTTTTAGGGGGTGCTGGGGGTTCTGTCATCCCCATTTCAAGTTTCTGATGAATGAAATAAACATGATGAAACACTCTAATGCATGAACTATCTAGGGTGGGACAACTCACCCCCACTCAGAAAAATCTCGTCCCGAGATTTAGGTTCCTCCGGAAAGAAGGCGGGATACTCAAGTCGAAGACGATCCTCCCTTTCCCAAGTTGCTTCTTTGTCAGAATGGTGCAACCATTGAACCTTGAGAAACTTGATATTATGACATCGAGTGGTACGCTCGGCTTGATCGAGGATACGAACGGGGTACTCTCATACCTGAGATTATCTTGAAGATCAAGCGTTTCGTGGTCCACTCCATGGATAAGATCCGAGAAGCAACGCCTGAGTTGAGAAATGTGGAAGGCATCGTGGACTCTGAAGAGATGCGGAGGTAGTTCCAATTGGTAGGCAACTTCTGCTCGTTTGGCAAGAATGCGAAAGGGTCCAATGTAGCGAGGAGCCAATTTTCCTTCGATACTGAAACGATGGGTTCCCTTTAGAGGAGTAACCCGAAGGTAAGCCTTCTCGTCAACCTCAGAATTCACAGCCTTATGTTTTCGGTCATATTGACTCTTTTGACGAGATTGGGCTGTTTTCAACTTTTCACGAATGATGCGAACTTGCTCTTCTGCTTCCTGGATCATATTTGGGCCAAAGAATTGTCTTTCCCCGGTTTCTGACCAGTTAAGAGGCGCTCGACACCTTCGTCCATAGAGAACTTCAAAAGGGGCTTTGCCCAAGCTAGATTGATAGCTGTTGTTATAAGCAAATTCGGCAAATGTAAGGCATTTCTCCCAATCCATTCCAAATGAGATAACAGAAGCTCGAAGCATGTCTTCTAGAATCTGGTTTACGTGTTCTACTTGACCACTTGATTGAGGGTGAAAGGCGGTGCTAAAGGAAAGGCGGGTTCCCATAGCATTTTGGAAACTTTCCAAAAATCGAGAGGTGAAGAGACTTCCTCGATCTGAGTTGATTTCCAATGGAACACCATGGAGAGACACTATTCGGGAGATATACAAATCTACTAGCTGGCTAGTGGTTATACTCTCGCGAACAGGCAAGAAATGGGCCACTTTGGAAAGACGATCGGTAACAATGAACATAGCATTATTCCCTCTCTTAGTCCTGGGAAAACCGGTGACTAAGTCCATACCAATTTTATCCCATTTCCATTCAGGAATAGCTAAAGGTTGAAGGGTGCCAGCAGGCCGTTGATGCTCTGCTTTTACACGACGACGGACATCGCAATTAGCAACAAACTGAGCAATGCCTCTCTTCATCCTAGTCCACTAGAACCTCTGGCGTAGGTCCTGATACATTTTAGTGCTACCGGGATGAATGGTGAGAGGAGATTCATGAGCCTCCTTAAGGATCAACTGCCATAGATGTTGGTTCTTGGGAACCACTAGACGGTTCTCGAAGTACACAACACCATGATCATTTGTGGAGAAACATTTAGCATCTCCGCTAGCAATGTTCTCCTTGATCCGGGATATCCATTTATCCCGCTTTTGGGCAGCGACGATTTGATCTGTAAGGGTAGGTTTCGCCACCAAGGTGGAAAGGAATCCTTTAGGAATGATGTGCAGGTTAAGCTTCCGAAATTCCTCATGGAGAAGTGGTTGACTTTATTGTAACATCAGATTGTTACAGTAGGATTTACGACTTAGTGCATCAGCCATGACATTGGCTTTTCCTGGGTTGTAAGTTATCCCTAAGTCGAAATCTGTGATTAACTCGATCCAACGTCTTTGCCTGAGATTCAAATCTGGTTGGGTGAATATATACTTCAGACTTTGGTGATCGGTGAAGATCTCGCAACAATTACCGAGGAGGTAATGTCGCCAGGTTTTAAGTGCATGGACTACAGCTGCAAGCTCTAGATCATGAGTAGGATAATTTTCCTCATGCGGGTGCAATTGCCGTGAAGCATAAGCAATTACGTGTCGATCTTGCATGAGAATGCAACCTAGTCCTTTTCGCGAGGCGTCGCAATAGATAACAAAGTCCTTGGAGAAATCTGGCGGTACCAGTACGGGAGCAGAAGTCAGGCGTCTTTTCAGTTCCTGCAAACTTTGCTGGCATTGTGGGGTCCACTCGAACTTTTTATCTTTCTTGAGGAGTTCAGTTAGAGGTTTAGCAACTTTGGAGAAGTTCTCGACAAAGCGGCAATAATAGCTCGCTAAGCCAAGGAAACTCCGAACTTGCTTGACCGATTCAGGTGGAGTCCAGTTAAGAACGGCTTGAACTCGCTCGGGATTGACAGCAATGCCCTTCCGAGAGATTACATGGCCTAGATAGGTCACTTCTGGCAACCAAAATTCACATTTAGAAAATTTGGCATAAAGGCGACGCTCTCGAAGTTTCATCAACACTAGCCTTAGATGCTCGACATGTTCTTCCTCATTCTTGGAGTAGATGAGTATATCATCGAGGTAAACCACGATGAATTTATCCAAATACTCCATGAAGATTGAGTTCATTAACCGAGAGAAAGTGGCTGGGGCGTTGGTTAAACCGAAGGACATGATGGTGTACTCGTATTGGCCATAACGGGTAACAAAAGCCATTTTGGGAATGTCCACGTTCTTGATTTTGATTTGATGGTAGCCAACCTCAAATCCATCTTAGAGAAGACTGAGGATCCAGCGAGCTGATCATACAGGTTGTTGATCCTGGGGAGCAGATACTTGTTCTTTATTGTGACCAAGTTGACGGGTCGATAATCTACAACCATCCGATCCGTACCATCCTTCTTCTTGACGAAGAGGACGGGGCAAGCCCATGGAGACGAACTAGGACGGATGAAACCATTTTTCAAGGACTCATCAAGTTGTTTCTTAACTTCGGCTAGTTCTAGTGGTGCCATCTTATAGGGTCTCCTAGAGATTGGGACAGTTCCTGGAATAAGATCTATCAGGAACTCGACATCTCGGTCAGGTGGAACACCTGGCAATTCTTCTGGAAAGACATACGGGAAGTCATGGACTACCGGAACGTCTTCGAGGTCTGGCAAAGGACTGGCATTAATAGAATATAGTTGTCGCTTGGCTACTCGGGTCAAGACATTGACTATCTTTCCTGAAGGATGTGTAAGTTGAACAGTCCTAGAGAAACAATCAATCTTGGCATGATGGGCTGACATCCAGTCAATACCCAAGATGACATTAATATCCGAAGATTTGAGAGCTATCAATGATGCAAGGAAAACAAGTCTGTCAACTTGAATTTCATTCCCATGGCTTACTCTAGAGGTTTGCCATCTAGAACCAGGAGTAGAAATTTCCATGGTGGAAGGCATGTCACAGAATGCGGTATTATGCAAACGAGCATAGTTTTCGGATATAAACAAATGAGATGCTCCAGTATCGAAAAGAACAGATGCCGGATGGCAATTAACAAGGAGCGTACCGAGAATGACGTTGGGATCCTCCTGAGCCTCTTCAGCTGAGACACAGTTCAGATGGCCACCTGCAGCAGTGGCTGGCTTGGCGTAGTACACCTTTCCTGTTGGCTTGCCACGGCCAACAGCTTTTCCAGACTGGTTGGGGTTGGTTTGGGACACTCTCGCATGTAGTGGCCCGGTTCTCCACACTTGAAACACGTCACAGAGCTAGTGCCTGGAGGAGCATTGTTGGTTGGCCCACCATATGGCTTGGCTGGTGCATACTGCTGAGCTGGACGAGGCACCTGATAGGATGGCCTCGGTGTGAACCTGGGTGGCAGGGCAGTGTTAGGCACCCACACCCGATGCTTTTGAGGACCAGAACCGGATGAGGAGCCCGTGTCACGGCCATGCTTGCGTGTTGCTTCGAAATCAGTCTGGCTTGTCTCAGCACTGATGGCCTTGTTCACAAGCTTCTGGAAGGAAGTGCACTCGTGCAGACGGAGATCTCGCCGAAGCTTAGGGCTAAGTCCCTTGCGGAACCTTGCCTGCTTCTTGACATCGGTGAAAACTTCCTCGGTTGCATAGCATGCTAGATTACCGAACTCCCTGTTGTATGCATCCACAGAGAGTCTACCTTGGGTGAAACTGCAGAACTCCTCACGCTTACGGTCCATAAGACCCTCCGAAATGTGATGTTCGCGGAAAGCCTCACTAAATTCTGCCCAAGCAGTGACATGGCTAGCTGGGCGCATGGCTTCATAATTCTCCCACCAGAGACTGGCATGCCCTTCAAGATGATAGGCAGCAAAGGTGACCTTATCAGCTTCATCTACGAGTGCAGAACGTAGCTTGTGAGTAATGCTGCGAAGCCAGTCATCGGCGTCGAGAGGCTCGACGGAGTGATGAAAGGTGGCTGGATGTAACTTGATGAAGTCACTGAGCGACACCAAGTTATTCCTCTAATGCAGAGCTGTGTTCTGTTCAATGCGCTCCAACAAACGGTTGGTCTCCCGCTTGTTTCTCTCAGCCTCCAGCATGACCTCGGCCAGAGAAGGAGGACGAGGCAGGTTTGCATCCCCAGCTCTACTGCCTTCGGCCTGCTCCGGGGGAGCAGGGTTGTTGCGGGTGTTGACCATCCTAGGAAAACAAGACAATGGTTTAGTACAGAATGATAAGATTCTGACATAGAAATGTAGAATGTAATGGATAACTTGGAATGCAAGATGATCATCCGTATGACATGGTAAATACAGAAACTGCTACATTTATTCCATCGTCATACACACCATGCAAGGTTTAGTACAAGACCAAACGGAGTACAACTGCGGTGAAAGGAAGATTACATCTCATTGGAGGCATCCCAAGCTCCTATACATTATTTTTCTACACCTCTGGAAAGTGGTACACGCTAAGTCATATCCCACGAGTCATGCAGGACGGTGGACGATATAACTGTTACAAAACTAGTGGTGCTACTATCAGCTCATACATTTCCGTAGTAATCCTCATAGAGATTACCCCCATATCCTGGGAGCTAAACGTGATCATCTGGAAACAGTTGATCCTGTGGAGCCTGCGGTCCATAAGGACTCAGATGTGGCCTGGGTCCATCAAACGGCGGCAGAAGAGGTCCACGGGGAGGAGTGATGCCCCCTACATCACGCCAATCCATACGGTCCGGCAGAGTAGACCGCACGGGGTACAGATCCCGCATATCCATATACCCTGCCTGCACAGCAGGTGCAAACCGGGTCAAGGTGGCCCAGTGATCAGACCGGGAGTTGAAAAGCTCCAATCGCAAGGAACGATTTTCATGGTCCTTGTCCTCAAGCATCTGTGCGGTAGTGCGGAGCAGCGAATCCTCATGAGAAGAGTCAGTGTAATAGCTGTGAGGTAACCTTCTGCCCGAGGAAGTGACATTGGCATATAGCGGAAGTCAGTGTTCCGAAGCAAGGAAGTCCTAGCACGTATAATTGTCATCATTGAATAAGCAGCGTCCTGCACGGACATCTCGATGGTAACCCCAAGTCCATATGAGCAATGGAGGGGTTCAGTGGATCCAGGATAGCAAGGGAATATCCTGACGGTGCAGAGGTATTGGCTTTGATTGAAGTCTCTATACTGCTCCTCAACGGTGTACTCGGGATACCAACGGTATCCAACCTCGGTCATTACACGGACCAACATAGAAGTATGGCCAGGTACATCGAGACATCGAGTCAGACAAACAACTTGATTCTGGGTGCGGGAGGCCATCTGAAACACGATATAATGCAAAGGCATTAGAATTTCTAGCAGGAATTGGATAGCATAACGGCTGTAAATGCTCAAAAAAGATTTTGAGACACTTTGCAAAGGATTGCATAGACACTCAACAACATCATATCAAGATTCTGGGTCCATCTTATCAACATAATGGGGTAGTAGAACTGAACTAGGCTTGTATCCATCAAACCTATAAGGTACTACCGATTAGTAACACGTGAACCTGATAGAGAGAAAAGATCCTAATCCTTAACACCCGATGGAAGAATAGACTGACTCAGATCAGAATGTCATGAGGTAAAGGAGTAAAAAGAGCCTTACATTCCATCCCACAATAAATTCCCCTACATATAACTAAAGCATTTCTAGACTCAACATCGACCAGTTTGGCTTGGAGAACCTACAGGCAGTCCGACTCTGATGCCAACGCTATCAGGACCCCGACTCAATGCCACATCGATCTAGCATGTAACACCTCATATCACTTTGCAGCCTCATGCATGGTATTCCCTCGGGTGTCACCTTACCTTGCCAAGGACCGTTTGCGCCTTTTGGCACACGTATATGATAGTGTCGCTAGCATCCATATGATAAGGCGCCCGGGCTGACATGGCTAGTCATGAACCCAACGTGGCACTAACTTACAGGGACATGCATACATGACCCAGCAACGAACGTGTCGGTGTAGGACCTTGAACTATGTCTAGAGGGGGTGATTAGACTACTTGACCAATTAAAAACTTAACCTTTTCCCAATTTTAGACTTTGGCAGATTTTAGCTATCTTTGCACAAGTCAAGCAATCTTCACACAATCCAAGCTAGCATGCAAAGAGTATATGAGCAGCGGAATTTAAAGCATGCAACTTGCAAGAATGTAAAGGGAAGGGTTTGGAGGATTCAAACGCAATTGGAGGCATGGATGTTTTTGTCGTGGTTCCGATAGGTGGTGCTATCGTACATCCACGTTGATGGAGACTTCAACCCACGAAGGGTAACGGTTGCGTGAGTCCACGGAGGGCTCCACCCATGAAGGTTCCACGAAGAAGCAACCTTGTCTATCCCACCATGGCCATCGCCCAAGAAGGACTTGCGTCACTAGCGGTAGATCTTCACGAAGTAGGCGATCTCCTTGCCCTCACAAACTCCTTGGTTCAACTCCACAATCTTGTCGGAGGCTCCCGAGTGACACCTAGCCAATCTAGGAGACACCACTCTCCAAGAAGTAACAAATGGTGCGTTGATGATGAACTCCTTGCTCTTGTGCTTCAAATGATAGTCTCCCAACACTCAACTCTCTCTCATAGGATTTGGATTTGGTGCAAAGAAGATTTGAGTGGAAAGCAACTTGGGAAGGCTAGAGATCAAGATTCATATGGTAGGAATGGAATATCTTGGCCTCAACACATGAGTAGGTAGTTCTCTCTCAGAACTGGTAAGTTGGAAGTGTAGGTTTGTTCTGATGGCTCTCTCCACGAATGAAGAGGAGGTGGAGGGGTATATATAGCCTCCACACAAACTCTAACCGTTACACACAATTTACCAATCACGGTGGGACCGAATCAACAAACTCGGTCGGACCGATTCAGTAAACCTAGTGATCGTTAGTGATTTCGGTGGGACCGACATGCAACTCGGTAGGACAGATATGGTTAGGGTTAGGGCATAACGTAATCTCGTTGAGACTGATTACACAAACTCGGTGAGACCTATTTTGGTAATTAGCTAACCAGAGAGTTGGTCAGGTAAACTCAGTGGGACCGATTCGCTCTTTTCGGTGAGACCAAAATATTACGAAAGGGAAACAGAGAGTTTACTTTGCAATCTCGGTGGGACCGATCGCTCACTTCGGTTAGACCGAAATGTTACGAAGGGAAATAGAGAGATTACAATCCCATCTCGGTGAGACCGAGATCCCTATCGGTGAGACTGATTTGCCTAGGGTTTGTGGCAGTGGCTATGACATCTGAACTCGGTGGCGCCGGATAGAAAGAATCGGTAGGACCGATTTTGACTTTGGGTTCAGGTCATATGTGAATGTGAGAAAGTAGTTGAGGGTTTTTGGAGCATATCACTAAGCACTTGAAGCAAGAGGCTCATTAAGCAACACCTCATCCCTCCTTGATAGTATTGGCTTTTCCTATAGACTCAATGTGATCTTGGATCACTAAAATGTAAAATGTAGAGTCTTGAGCTTTTGAGCTTGAGCCAATCCTGTGTCTTTAATATTTTGAGGGATCCACTTTCATCATCCATGACATGCCATTCATTGAGCTTTCCTGAAATATTTGTCTTGGAATAGCATTAGCTCAATGAGCTATATGTTGTTATGAATTACCAAAACCACCAAGGGATAGTTGCACTTTCAATCTCCCCCTTTTTGGTAATTGATGACAACATATAGATCAAAGCTTCGACAAATGATAATAAGATTGAAAAACATCGTCGCTTTGAGAAGTATGTGATAAGCAAGAGCTCCCCCTAAATTTGTGCATAGTTTAAGATTTGCTTTGGACTGCAAATGCACAAGGAACTAAGCTCATGGGTTACTCTTCCATGTCACATACATCTTGGTGGAGCGCTCAAAATAATAAAGATTGAATACATGCACTCATCACCAAGCAAAGTGAATGATCACATAAGGATAAGTAAGATAATATCATCTAACAAGCATAAGTGTAGCTTATGATCAAACACATGATCATCAATGTCTCACAGATAATAGCATAGTATCTCAAGCAATCAAAAGCAAACAAAGTTCAACCAAGAAGACAAGAGAGAACAAAAGCAAACTCTCTCTCTCTCTCTCTCTCTCTCTCTCTCTCTCAGCCTATGATCTATACATTTTTCTCCCCCTTTGGCAACAAGTTACCAAAAAGTTCCTAGAAAATGCATAGTACTATATTGTCTCTCAGGCTTGGTCTTTAGTTGGTGGCGTAGAGATGGCTCCTTGGATGAAGAATTCAGTTGATGTGGATGGAGCTGAAGGAGTTGGTGCTGGAGCTGGTTGCACTGGAGCTGTAGCTGGTGCAGATGAAGTAACTCTGGTGTCTGTTACTGGCTCTGCAGCTAATCTCTGAGCTCGAGGCACTCTGGCAAATGCATCAGTAGTTGTTCTGCTCTTCCTCTCCTGCATGTCATCCTGTAGCTGCTCCACAACTGACTGAATCTCAGTTACTTTGACATCTAAATCATAGAATTTTTGTTCCATGATTTTTTGTAGGCTCTCCTGGTTTTGAGTTGGGGTGGCCAACCCCTTCTCAATCCTCAGAGTTGATTCTATCAAGTAACCAAGCTGGTCCTGCTTGTTCTTAAAAAAGTACTCAGATGCCTCCTCTTGAGTTGGCATCTTGGCAGCCTTCTCTTTCTTTGCTTTCTCCTTCTTCTCTTGAGCTTGTACTGATGATGGTTCATTCTCATTCATCACAACTTGATTGTCCTCAAAGTCTGGATAGAGAACAAAGTGTTCCTTATCCAACAGATATTTTCCTGTGCCCATCTTTGAGTTAATCAACTCCTGAATTTGTGGGGCATATCCACAACTTCTCTTTTGGTCTGCTGCTGTCCTCTTGATAGTCTCAACCATGAGGCTCCTGACCTTGAATTTTTGTGGCACATCAAATATGTGTAGCAAATTAATTGCATGCCCTCTGATCATGATGTGGTCACCTGACTTGGGCAAAAGAATGTGCCTTAGGATCCAGTTGATCGTTGGCAGCCCTGACAGAAGAAAATGGACTGACCCAAACTTCAAAGTCTCAAGAGCTTCGTCTGAGATCTCCTTGTACATATGTGACATAGAATTGTGATCCATCTTTTTCTTGGCATAAACGTCCAAGTCATCTTCACTCTCCTTTGGGGCATTGATCAGATTGGCCCATTCCTCAATAGTTGATTGGTATCTCGTACCTTCAGACATCCAAACTATCCTTCCATCTAGATAGAAATGTGTTGTGGAGTAGAATTGCATAATGAGCTCATCATTCCAGTTTGTGAGCTTCTGCCCAACAAAGTCTGCAACTCCACACGCACTGAAGCTGTCATACACTCTAGGATAATGTTCTTCATTTTCCTTTATGTAGGTCCAGTCCACCCACCTCATATCACACACTATAGGCTTCTTGTCCAACAAGATTGTCTCATAGAAATCCTGTTGTTCCTTTGTGTGGAACCTGTAACCAACAGCAGTCCTTCTCCTGGTGGCATATGGATCTGACTCTCTCCATAGCCTCAACCCTGAATCTCTCCTGATCTTCATGTTCTCAGCCACAGGATGAGCATCATTGTGGTCTGGAATCTTGGGTTTGAGCTTCCTCAGGACTTGTCCTTCATCATCTTCAGTAGCAACTTCAGGCACTGGGGCTTTGTTCTTCTCAGCAGCTGGTATACTCCTGGTATTCCTCTTTGGTGCATTCTTGGGCTTGGAGGCAGCTTTGGGTGCTTCTTTGGGCTTTGATATTGCAGCCCCTAACCTTATAGCATCACCCATCAGCTTTTGTGCCTTGGGTGCTGGTGCAGCAACCTCTTCTTCCTCTTCTTCAGAGTCTCTCCTCATAGAGGGATTGGCAAGAACTTTGGCAGTAGTGGTTCTGACTCTCTTTTTCTTTTTGTCTTGACCAGCAGCTTCATCTTCTGACTCAATAGTAAACTTCATGGTTTCTCCAGTGGCAACCTTCCTGGGTTTGGAAATGGGAATCCTTCTTGCAGGTGCCTTCTTCTGCACTACTAGCTTAGTGGTTGCAGCTGAACCATATTATTTCTTGACCACCTTCTTCTTGGAAGTGGCCTCATCTTCAGCTGCCACATAATCCTCATCCTCAGAGTCCAAGGTTCTCTTCCTTCTGGCTCTTGTGGATGCTTTAGGAAAATTGCTAGGAGTGCTTGTGGTGCCATCATCTGAAGTGCTAGAGGGACTAGTGCCCTCACTCATGTGAATCTGCTCTTCTTCCCTGTTCTGGCTGTCACTTTGGTCTGACATGATGCAAACACTGACTGCTGACCCTGTGAATAGTTATAGATGAGATTGAATGGAGCATCACAAAATGCAGAGATTTTTGCAAAACAATGATTCAAAAACTTAGTTTTAGTTTTCCACAGAAAGCATTTCGGATCAACCGATTCTCAAACTCGGTGATACCGAAGTAGTTTTGGTACCTAAACTAGTGATCTCGGTCAGACCGAGTCACAGTTCGGTGGCACCGAGACTGCTAGGGTTTCACAAAGTTCTAAAATTGATCACACCGATTAGCAATTCTCGGTCAGACCGAGAGTTACTAGTGCAATGGCGTTAGCCGAATCGGTGGGACCGAGTTTTTCAACTCGGTGGGTCCGAGATGGTTTCGGCGGAAACCTAACCCTAAATTTTCAAATCGCATCTATTCTAAGGATTTTTTTTTGACTAGATAGAGGTGTTTCAATCGTGGCAAGAATCATAATGAACACAATGTGCTGAGAATCAGATGAGGATAGCACTATGATCGAGTTCATACCCTAGTTCGGAGATGAACTCGCTACGGTGGCAACGGCGGAGATGAAATCCGTTGACGGCGGCAGAGACCAGCAATAGGAGGCGGCTGGCGACAAAGTCGACGATCCGGAGACCTAGAAGGCATAGCGAGCTATGCGCGGGCGAAGAGGTTTGGAGAAAGCTTTCCAAATTTTTGCCCGTGTGAATATATAGCCCGAAACTATCGGTGTGACCGAGTGGAACGACTCGGTGGCACCGAGATGCATAACTGTTGATAGTTACAGCAACTCGGTGAGACCGAAAAGTTCAAATCGGTTGCACCAAGATTGAAAACCTAGATCGACTTAGTGATCTCGGTATGACAGACCGAAAAGAACAAAGAAGTTTTGGAAGTTTAAGTCTATGACGAATCGGGGACTCCGAGTGCTCCTCACACAGAGTGGTTCAAATCTGACTTGATCAAATTTTGTGATGTAGCATGAATAGAGTTTGAGACGAGAAAAGCATAGATAGCTAGAGAAGGTTCTTAGGCATTCTTGTCCATCCACTTGGCCAAAGAAAAAGAAACCAATCAATCAAAACAACAAGTGGATGTCCTCAAATGAGTAAAATATGCAACCAACATGCTCACACGATAAAATGGCAAATGAAATATGTGGCAAAGCATGCACAACCAATTCTAGCATCTATCAAACAATTGGCGTTGACTAGGTCATCTATATATGAGTATATTGACTTAGGAGTCAAATGAGAACATTTGATCATAGGTCATACTCATCGTTTAAGCTCAAGTGGGGTTACCACTTTTACATAATGCATTGATGTGTTCACATCATTAGAGTTGCTTTGACTCAATTCTTAGAGTTAAGCTCCCCCTAGATGTGAGATCCCCCCTTAGAGGGATGAACTAAACTTGGGTTTTGTCGATGATGACTTCATGTAGGTGTTGAAGATGTGGATGCTCAATGTTGATGTAGATCATTTGGAGCAATCCTTTGGAGTGAGTTGAACTTTCAATACCTACATGGGCTAGTCCCACAAGGAACAAACAAGAATATCCATAGACATAGAGTGATGCACACACAAGATGATGTCCATGAAAACATTAGGTTACCTTGTCCCTTGCCTTACCAACATGAGGGTTTGTGACTCCTTGAACTAGTGCAAGATATGTAAGTTGATTGCACTTGTCCTTGCCATAATGATGTGAGTGAAGAATGTTGGCGAAGTCACCCTCAAGAACACTCTAGTTCTTCTTCTTCGAGATCCACATCATCTTGATGGGAATCCTTGGAGTTGTAGTTGTACTTGATGAAGTAGAACTTGACATAGTCTTGGGAACCCACTTGACCAAGGCCTTCGGTCCTTCTTCAAATGCATCAATCTCCTCTTGAAGCTTGCCCTTGCCTTTGTTCTTGTGGTCTTGTGGTGGAAGATCATCTTGTGCTTGTGTTCCCTTGAAGGAAGTAGGATCATACTTCTCTTGTTGAGGAACAAACTTCGTCTTGGGGTATTGATCTTCTTCCCACTCAACTCCATTGGCATTGAACTTTCGTTCAAAACCAACACCTTGATTCTTCCGGTGCCTTCCTTGCTTGCGTACAATTTCCTCGAATTGCTTACTCCTGGCAAGGCTCTTGTATACACCTTTCTCTATAATTCCCTTCAATAAGCTATTTTCTTGCTCAAGTGTAACTTGGCTAAGAGAATCATTAGTGGAATCAAGAGAACTACTGGAAGCAACAATATTGGATTTAGCATTATTATTGTTTCTACTAGAGGAAGAATCTTTCTTGTTCTTGTTACTAGACATGACTTGAGGCATGTAAGTAGATAAGAGTAAACGCTTGGCAATGTAAGAAGAACTTTTCTTACGGAGATCATCATTGATTTCCTTTAAGAACTCATGCTCTTGCTCAAGATTGAGCTTTTCAAAGCGTAACTTCTCATGAGCCCTTAAAAGTTCTCGATGATCTTCGAAGATAGTTTCATGAGCTAACTTAAGAGTGTTTAGTTCTTTAGTTAGAAGCTCAATCTTCTCCTTGTCATTGTCATCCGTTTTATCTTGATTAGCATGATTAATTGACATTCCATCATAGTATTCATTACTAGAGTTGTCAATAAGTAAATCATCATCACCTAACAAGTCATCTTCATCACTATTAAAATCAACATACTCGGGGTGTGTTACCTTAGGACCTTTGGCCATGAAGCATCATCCAATTCCTTCATTTGGTGAATCAAATATGTCGTAGGAGTTGGTTGACACAAGTGCTAGACCGGCAACACCTTCATCTTGAGTATATTCGGAGTCGAAGTGATAGCTTCTCTCAGAGTGATTGTCGGAGTCGGAGCCGGATACCCATTCACCAACATGAGCTTGATGTCTTCGTTTTGTTTAGCTCTTTGATGACTTGTCCTTCCTTTCCGAATCCTTGCTTCTCCGTGAGGGTCTTCGTTCATAACGATCATCTCTACTCCTTCTCTCTCTTGGTGGTGATTCTTCTCTTCTACTTCTTCTTTTTGGAGAATCTTCTCTTCTTTTGTAGGGTGTCGTACACTCATTGGAATAGTGTTTGGGTCTCCCACAATTGTAGCAATTTCGCTCTCGACTAGAAGATCTTTTGTCATTGTAGGACCTTGACTTAGAGCTTCTTTCTTTGCTTCTACTCTTGTAGAATTTGTTGAAATTCTTCGCCATTAAGCTCAATTCTTCATTGAAGGTTTGTTTCTCACTTGATGATGTGGGGGCTTCACATGAGGCTTTGTAAGCACCACTTGACTTGTTGTGAAGTTCCTCCTTATCCTTGAGTGACATCTCATGAGCAACAATTCTTCCAATGACTTCTGTTGGCTTGAGATCTTTGTAATTTGGCATCATTCGGATCAATGTGCACACGGTATCATATTTTCCATCCAATGCTCTTAGGATCTTCTTGATGATGAATCTGTCGGTCATCTCTTCGCTTCCTAAGCCGGCAATCTCATTTGTGATAAGAGCAAGCCTAGAGTACATTTTAGCGACACCTTAACCATCCTTCATTTTGAACTTGTCAAGCTGACTTTGGAGCACATCCAACTTGGATTCCTTGACAGAGTCGGTACCTTCATGCATATCAATCAAAGTATCCCAAATTTCCTTTGCATTCTCAAGACGGCTGATTTTGTTGAATTCTTCGGAGCACAAGCCATTGAAGAGGATATCACAAGCTTGAGCATTGTATTGCAGCATCTTCAATTCATCCGCACTAGCTTCACGTTTCGGCTCTCTCCCATCAAAGAATTCACCTTGCAAGCCAACACACACAATAGCCCAAACGGCGGGGTTATGTCCGAGAATATGCATTTTCATCTTATGCTTCCAACTAGCAAAATTAGTGCCATCAAAGAAAGGACCTCTACGGTGATAATTTCCCTCGCTAGACGCCATACTCTCCTAGGTTGTGAAACCAAGGCTATGACCACCAAAAGCTATGGAAATCAAACCAAATGGAGACCAAAGCTCTAATACCACTTGTAGGACCGTGAAGTATGTCTAGAGGGGGGGTGATTAGACTACTTGACCAATTAAAAACTTAACCTTTTCCCAATTTTAGACTTTGGCAGATTTTAGCTATCTTTGCACAAGTCAAGCAATCTTCACACAATTCAAGCAAGCATGCAAAGAGTATATGAGCAACGGAATTTAAAGCATGCAACTTGCAAGAATGTAAAGGGAAGGGTTTGGAGGATTCAAACGCAATTGGAGACATGGATGTTTTTGTCGTGGTTCCGATAGGTGGTGCTATCGTACATCCGCGTTGATGGAGACTTCAACCCACGAAGGGTAACGGTTGCGCGAGTCCATGGAGGGCTCCACCCATGAAGAAGCAACCTTGTCTATCCCACCATGGCCTTCGCCCACGAAGGACTTGCCTCACTAGCGGTAGATCTTCATGAAGTAGGCGATCTCCTTGCCCTTACAAACTCCTTGGTTCAACTCCACAATCTTGTCGGAGGCTCCCAAGTGACACCTAGCCAATCTAGGAGACACCACTCTCCAAGAAGTAACAAATGGTGCGTTGATGATGAACTCCTTGCTCTTGTGCTTCAAATGATAGTCTACCCAACACTCAAATCTCTCTCATAGGATTTGGATCTAGATGAAAGAAGATTTGAGTGGAAAGCAACTTGGGAAGGCTAGAGATCAAGATTCATATGGTAGGAATGGAATATCTTGGCCTCAACACATGAGTAGGTAGTTCTCTCTCAGAACTGGTAAGTTGGAAGTGTAGGTTTGTTCTGATGGCTCTCTCCACGAATGAAGAGGAGGTGGAGGGGTATATATAGCCTCCACACAAACTCTAACCGTTACACACAATTTACCAATCTCGGTGGGACCGAATCAACAAACTCAGTCGCACCGATTCAGTAAACCTAGTGACTGTTAGTGATTTCGGTGGGACCGACATGCAACTCGGTAGGACCGATATGGTTAGGGTTAGGGCATAACATAATCTCGGTGAGACCGATTACACAAACTCGGTGAGACCGATTTTGGTAATTAGCTAAACAGAGAGTTGGTCAGGTAAACTCGGTAGGACCGATTCGCTCTTTTCGGTGAGACCGAAATGTTACGAAAGGGAAACAGAGAGTTTACATTGCAATCTCGGTGGGACCGATCGCTCACTTCGGTTAGACCAAAACGTTACAAAGGGAAACAGAGAGATTACAATCCCATCTCGGTGAGACCGAGATCCCTATCGGTGAGACTGATTTGCCTAGGGTTTGTGGCAGTGGCTATGACATCTGAACTCGGTGGCGCCGGATAGAAAGAATCGGTAGGACCGATTTTAACTTTGGGTTTAGGTCACATGTGGATGTGAGAAAGTAGTTGAGGGTTTTTGGAGCATATCACTAAGAACTTGAAGCAAGAGGCTCATTAAGCAACACCTCATCCCTCCTTGATAGTATTGGCTTTTCCTATAGGCTCAATGTGATCTTGGATCACTAAAATGTAAAATGTAGAGTCTTGAGCTTTTGAGCTTGAGCCAATCCTTTGTCCTTAATATTTTGAGGGATCCACTTTCATCATCCATGCCATGCCATTCATTGAGCTTTCCTGAAATATTTGTCTTGGAATAGCATTAGCCCAATGAGCTATATTTTGTTATGAATTACCAAAACCACCTAGGGATAGTTGCACTTTCTGTCGGTCATTAGCGAGTGAATCCATGCTGTAGTACTGGGCTAGCAGGACTCCGGTAAACCGGGCTGTAGCGGGCTAACAGGACTCTGGTATTATCGCGTGACATTTCCCCGAAGGGACAGACACAGGAATGAAGAAGGACACATGCCGGCCAACTTAAGTGTTCCGGAGCAGTAGCAAGCTACCATGGCTCGGTGGAAGCACTAGGAGACATTTCCCGGTAAGAGAGGCTACTAAGGATAAACAACTAGATAGTCAGATCCCACACATACCAAGCATTTCAATCATACACACAATATGCTCGATATGTGCAAATACAACAAGGCATCACAACATGACTCTACAACACAAGTACTTTATTTAAAGGCTCAGAGAGCCATACATAACATACACACAAGTACGGGTCACACGACCCAGCATTCAAGTCATACAAACATACAAGCCAACAGCGGAAGTAACCTGTCTGAGTACAGACAACTAGGAAATAAAAGAGGCTTGGGGAAGCCTGACTATACTACATGGTCCATCGTGAGCTGAGGATCACCACCTGGGCTTCAGCCTACTCGTCGACATCGACGTCTATGAAGAACCCATCAAAAGGGGTTGCAGCGTCTTCTGTAAAACGTAAATTAAGCAACATGAGTACAAAGGTACTCAGCAAGACTTACATCGGATCCTACATACATGCACATTATCAAGAAGGGTTGGTGGGGTTATTGCAGCAAGCCAGCTTTGACTCTTGGCTAAGCTATCTTACGAGACTCCAACTTTAAATGGTTTTGCACACTCGAGTCCACTACTCACCACTTCAATACACTACCGCGGATCCACTTCCGTCATCCTACGGAAGAGCCATCCTCGTCACTCACGCTTATCTTGAGGCTTTTAGTAGTATCCATTTACTTGTCTATGAACTGTATAGGCAACTGATACGTCTCCAACGTATCTATAATTTTTGATTGCTCCATGCTACTTTATCTACTGTTTTGGACTATATTGGGCTTTCTTTTCCACTTTTATACTACTTTTGGGACTAACCTATTAACCGGAGGCCCAGCCCAGAATTGCTGTTTTTTGCCTATTTCAGTGTTTCGAAGAAACGGAATAACAAACGGAGTCCAAACGGAATGAAACCTTTGGGAACGTGATTTTCTCACCGAACGTGATCTAGGAGACTTGGACCCTACTCCAAGAAGCAGAAGGGTCGGTCACGAGGGTGGAGGGCGCCCCCTGGGCGCGCCCCCTGCCTCGTGGCCCCCCTGTTGCTCCACCGACGTACTCCTTCCTCCTATATATACCTACGTATCCCCAAACGGTCAGAACAGGAGCCAAAAACCTACTTGCACCGCTGCAACCTTCTGTATCCACGAGATCCCATCTTGGGGCCTGTTCTGGAGCTCCGTCGGAGGTGGCATCCACCACGGAGGGTTTCTACATCAACACCATAGCCCCTCCGATGAAGTGTGAGTAGTTTACTTCAGACCTTCGGGTCCATAGCTAGTAGCTAGATGGCTTCTTCTCTCTTTTTGGATCTCAATACAATGTTCTCCCCCTCTCTCGTGGAGATCTATTCGATGTAATCTTCTTTTTGCGGTGTGTTTGTTGAGACCGATGAATTGTGGGTTTATGATCCAGCTTATCTATGAACAATATTTGAATCTTCTCTGAATTCTTTTATGTATGATTGAGTTATCTTTGCAAGTCTCTTCGAATTATCCTTTTTGGTTTGGCCAACTAGATTTGTAGTTCTTGCAATGGGAGAAGTGCTTGGCTTTAGGTTCAATCTTGTGGTGTCCTTTCCCGGTGACAGCAGGGGCAGCAAGGCACGTATTGTATTGTTGCCATCAAGGATAACAAGATGTTTTTTATCATATTGCATGAATTTATCCCTCTACATCATGTCATCTTGCTTAAGGCGTTACTCTGTTTTTAACTTAATACTCTAGATGCATGCTGGATAGCGGTCGATGAGTGGAGTAATAGTAGTAGATGCAAAATCATTTCGATCTACTTGTCTCGGACGTGATGCCTATGTACATGATCATTACCTAGATATACTCATAATTATGCTCAATTCTGTCAATGCTCAAAAGTAATTTGTTCACCCACCGTAGAATAGCTATGATCTTGAGAGAAGCCACTAGTGAAACCTATGGCCCACGGGTCTATTCTCATCATATCAATCTCTATCGCTTTATTACTTGCTTTGTTTTTACTTCGCCTTTTACTTTTCACTTTGCATCTATCTATCAAAAATACCAAAAATATTATTTATCATCTCTATCAGATCTCACTCTCGTAAGTGACCATGAAGGGATTGACAACCCCTAATCGCGTTGGTTGCGAGTAGCTATCGTTTTGTGTAGGTACGAGGGACTTGTGCGTGGTCTCCTGCTGGATTGATACCTTGGTTCTCAAAAACTGAGGGAAATACTTACGCTACTTTGCGGCATCATCCTCTCCTCTTTGGGGAAATCCAACACAGTGCTCAAGAGGTAGCAAGAAGAATTTCTAGCGCCGTTGCAGGGGAGGCTCACGCAAGCAAGTCAACCATACCAAGTACCCATCACAATCCCTATCTCTCGCATTACATTATTTGCCATTTGCCTCTCGTTTTCCTCTCCCCCACTTCACCCTTGCAGGTTTATTCGCCCTCTATTTCCCAATCTCCTCCTCTTTTTCCCGTTTGCCTTTGCCTTCCTGTTAGCTCGTGTGCGTGCTTGTCATTATGTCTGAAATTGGGAAATTATTGCCGACATGGGCGATAATAATATCATGGAAAATTCTGAAGCTCCTGCTGAAGAATCCCCTACCTATCATACAAAAAGATTTCGAATTGGTAGTGTTAATATTATTGGAAAGGGAGTTATTCAAGATTTCTTTACTTTTGTCGGTGCTTTGTCCTCTATAGGCAGTTCTATTCTTCATAGAACTAGTAGTCTTGCGGACGCCATTGTCACGCTTATCGTTGAACTTGAAAGGCAATTTATGCATATGCACCCTTCCATACAAAGGATTTTCCTAGAATTTTCTAATATTGAACACTCCTCTGTTAAGCGTGCCGCTACTATCTTTTTGGCTCATGAATTCAGATTTATAATAAAAGAGGCCAAAGAAATCTTTGCGCATTATAAGGTGGACGCCGGCCGTCCTCCCATAGAATCTATCCTCTTTGATCAAGAAGAAATTATGTGTTTTCAATCTCTTGACTATGTTGCTTTCAGTGAAAACCTTAGAAAAAAGGTGCCAACCAACATTTTAATTGATAGAATCTCTGAACTTAATGATGATTTGGCTATTTGAAATAATGAGTTAGGATACTCTCTTGAGTATAGACTCACAAGGTTCTGTCAAAAGAACGCTTACAATGATGAATTGGTTGTGCATTATGAAGGGCCAAAAGAGGAACCTATACCTCCTAAAATTGATCTTGGGGATTTTTGCCCTATTAAATTTAGCCCTTTTGATTACGTTTGCTTGCCTCAAATAAAACTTGCTGCCGAACGTAGAGAATATGAAATGAGTTTCACCGATCTATCTTATTACTACGGCACTACCTAGATCTATCCTTGCTTTTATGCCTAGCTAGGGGCGTTAAACGATAGCGCTTGTTGGGAGGCAACCCAATTTTATTTTTGTTTTGTTGTTGTTTTTGCTTCTGTTTAGGAATAAATAATCCATCTAGCCTCTGTTTGGATGTGGTTTTATCTTTTAATTAGTGTTTGTGCCTAGTAGAACCTATAGGATAACCTACGATGATAGTTGATCTGATTCTGCTGAAAAACAGAAACTTTGCATGCACGAATATAATTTTGTTAAATCACAGGGACGTGATTTTGCATTGATTCTTCTTGCTTCTGTTCAATAAACAAACTGTCCAGGACTTCCTATTTTGGTAGAATTTTTAGAGTTCTAGAAGTTTGTGTTAGTTATAGATTGCTACAGACTGTTCTGTTTTTGACAGATTCTGTTTTACGTGTGTTGTTTGCTTATTTTGATGAATCTATGGCTAATAAAATAGTTTATAATCCATAGAGAAATTGGAATACAGTAGGTTTAACACCAATATAAATAAAGAATGAGTTCATTACAGTACTTTGAAGTAGTCTTTTGTTTTCTTTCTCTAACGGAGCTCACGAGATTTCTGTTGAGTTTTGTGTTGTGAAGTTTTCAAGTCTTGGGTGAATTCTTTTGATGGATTATGGAACAAGGAGTGGTAAGAGCCTAAGCTTGGGGATGCCCATGGCACCCCCAAGATAATCCAAGGACACCAAAAATTCAAAGCTTGGGGATGCCCCGGAAGGCATCCCCTCTTTCGTCAACTTCCATCGGTAATTTACTTGGAGCTATATTTTTATTCACCACATGATATGTGTTTTGCTTGGAGCGTCTTCTATTAATTGCGTCTTTGCTTGTTAGTTTACCACAATCATCCTTGCTGTACATACCTTTTGAGAGATCCATACATGAATTGGAATTTGTTAGAATACTCTATGTGCTTCACTTATATCTTTTGAGCTTGATAGTTTTGCTCATAGTGCTTTAGTTATATCTTTTGAGCGTGATAATTTTTGCTCTAGTACTTCACTTATATCTTTTAGAGCACGGTGGTGGATTTGTTTTAAAGAAACTATTGATCTCTCATGCTTCACTTAGATTATTTTGAGAGTCATTAATAGCATGGTAATTTGCTTAATGTTAATATAATTAGTGTTCAAGTTATGTGAAACTTTCTTTTGAGTGAATTGAATACTAAGATAAGTTTGATGCTTGATAATTGTTTTGAGATATGGAGGTGATAATATCAAAGTCTTGCTAGTTGGGTAATTGTGAATTTGAGAAATGCTTGTGTTGAAGTTTGCAAGTCCCGTAGCATGCACGTATGGTTAAAGCTGTGTAACAAATTTGAAACATGAAGTGTATCTGGCTTGTGCATCCTTATGAGTGGCGGTCGGGGAAGAGCGATGGTCTTTTCCTACCAATCTATCCCCCTAGGAGCATGCGCGTAGTACTTGATTTTTTATGGCTTCTAAGTTTTTGCAATAAGTATATGAGTTATTTTGACTAATGTTGAGTCCATGGATTATACGCACTCTCACCTTTCCGCCTTTGCTAGCCTCTTCGGTACCGTGCATTGCCCTTTCTCACCTTGAGAGTTGGTGAAAACTTCACCGGTGCATCCAAACCCCGTGATACGATACGCTCTATCACACATAAACCTCCTTATATCTTCCTCAAAACAGCCACAATACCTACCTATTATTGCATTTCCATAGCCATTCCGAGATATATTGCCATGTAACTTCCATCACCTTCATCATGACATACATTACTTTTGTCATATCGCCATTGCATGATCATGTAGTTGACATCGTATTTGTGGCAAAGCCACCATGCATTATTTTTCATACATGTCACTCTTGATTCATTGCACCATCCCGGTACACCGCCGGAGGCATTCATATAGAGTCATATCTTGTTCTAAGTTTCAAGTTGTAATCCATATGTTGTAATTAATAGAAGTGTGATGATCATCATTGTTAGAGCATTGCCCAAAAAAAGAGAAAAAAAAGAAAGGCCAAAAGAAAAAAATAAAGGCCAAAAGAAAAGAAAAAAAGAAAGGCCCAAAAAAAAGAAAAAAAAGAAAAGAATAAAGGGCAATGCTACTATCTCTTTTTCCACACTTGTGCTTCAAAGTAGCACCTTGTCCTTCATGTAGTGAGTCTCATATATTGTGCTTCAAAGTAGCACCTTGTTCTTCATGTAGTGAGTCTCATAAGTTGTCTTTTTATACTAGTGGGAATTTTTCATTATAGAACTTGGCTTGTATATTCCTACGATGGGCTTCCTCAAATGCCCTAGGTCTTCATGAGCAAGCAAGTTGGATGCACACCCACTAGTTTTCTTTTGTTGAGCATTCATAGCTCTAGTGCATCCGTTGCATGGCAATCCCTACTCCTCATGTTGACATCAATTGATGGGCATCTCCATAGCCTGTTGATTATCCTCGTCAATGTGAGACTTTCTCCTTTTTTGTCTTCTCCACACAATCCCCATCATCATATTCTATTCCACCCATAGTGCTATATCCATGGCTCACGCTCATGTATTGCGTGAAGGTTGAAAAAGTTTGAGATTATTTGAGTATGAAACAACTGCTTGGCTTGTCATCGGGGGTATAGAAGTTGGGAACATCTTTGTGTGACGAAAATGAAGCATAGCCTAACTATATGATTTTGTAGGGATGAACTTTCTTTGGCCATGTTATTTTGAGAAGACATGATTGCTTTTGATTAGTATGCTTGAAGTATTATTATTTTTATGTCAATATGAACTTTTGTCTTGAATCTTTCGGATCTGAATGTTCATATCACAATTAAGAAGATTTACATTGAAATTATGCCAAAGTATCACTCCGCATCAAAAATTCTTTTTTATCATTTACCTACTCGAGGACGAGCAGGAATTAAGCTTGGGGATGCCTGATACGTCTCCAACGTATCTATAATTTTTGATTGCTCCATGCTACTTAATCTACTGTTTGGGACTATATTGGGATTTATTTTCCACTTTTATATTATTTTTGGGACTAACCTATTAACCGGAGTCCCAGCCCAGAATTGCTGCTTTTTGCCTATTTTAGTGTTTCGAAGAAACAGAATATCAAACGAAGACCAAATGGAATGAAACCTTCAAGAACGTGATTTTCTCACCGAACATGATCCAGGAGACTTGGACCCTACTCCAAGAAGCAGAAGGGTCGGTCACGAGGGTGGAGGGCGCCCCCCTGGGCGCGCGCCCCTGCCTCGTGGACCCCCTGTTGCTCCACCGACGTACTCCTTCCTCCTATATATACCTACGTATCCCCAAACGATCAGAACAAGAGCCAAAACCCTAATTCCACCACCGCAACCTTCTGTTTCCACGAGATCCCATCTTGGGGCCTGTTCCGGAGCTCCGCCGAAGGGGGCATCCACCACGGAGGGCTTATACATCAATTCCATAGCCCCTCCGATGAAGTGTGAGTAGTTTACTTCACACCTTCGGGTCCATAGATAGTAGCTAGATGGCTTCTTCTCTCTTTTTGGATCTCAATACAATGTTCTCCCCCTCTCTCGTGGAGATCTATTCGATGTAATCTTCTTTTTGCGGTGTGTTTGTTGAGATAGATGAATTGTGGGTTTATGATCCAACTTATCTATGAACAATATTTGAATCTTCTCTGAATTCTTTTATGTATGATTGAGTTATCTTTGCAAGTCTCTTCGAATTATCCTTTTTGGTTTGGCCAACTAGATTGGTAGTTCTTGCAATGGGAGAAGTGCTTGGCTTTGGGTTCACTCTTGCGGTGTCCTTTCCTAGTGACAGCAGGGGCAGCAAGGCACGTATTGTATTGTTGCCATCAAGGATAACAAGATGGGGTTTTTATCATATTGCATGAATTTATCCCTCTACATCATGTCATCTTGCTTAAGGCGTTACTCTGTTTTTAACTTAATACTCTAGATGCATGCTGGATAGCGGTCGATGAGTGGAGTAATAGTAGTAGATGTAGAATCATTTCGATCTACTTGTCTCGGACGTGATGCCTATATACATGATCATTACCTAGATATACTCATAATTATGCTCAATTTTGTCAATTGCTCAATACTAATTTGTTCACCCACCGTAGAATATCTATGCTCTTGAGAGAAGCCACTAGTGAAACCTATGGCCCCCGGGTCTATTCTCATCATATCAATCTCTATCGCTTTATTACTTGCTTTGTTTTTACTTTGCCTTTTACTTTTCACTTTCGATCTACCTATCAAAAATACCAAAAATATTATTTATCATCTCTATCAGATCTCACTCTCGTAAGTGACCGTGAAGGGATTGACAACCCCTAATCGCGTTGGTTGCGAGTAGCTATCGTTTTGTGTAGGTACGAGGGACTTGTGCATGGTCTCCTACTAGATTGATACCTTGGTTCTCAAAATCTGAGGGAAATACTTACGCTACTTTGCTGCATTATCCTCTTCTCTTTGGGGAAATCCAACGCAGTCCTCAAGAGGTAGCAGCAACCAAGTAGTCCTTCATCGCGGACGTGGCTATTCGAATAGATGATGTTAACCCTGCAGGGGTGTACTTCTTCATACATGTTTCCACCACTTAGCGTCTGCACACGACATGTGCTCGGCAGACCGACGTGGGTGTAGACCACGACCTACCTAAACAACTAAGTCTCTAGTCCAGGTTTATCGCCTATTCAGGTTCCATCCGCAGGGAGTCCGGCCGAGGTTTCCACATACGGCCCCGAACAATTTGTACAGGGTTCCGAGACACCTAACGGGTGCCCGGTATACCAGGCCACGTACCTACCGCATCACAGCCCACCCCGCGGGTTAGCGCTGCCCACGGCCTCCAGTAAGCTACAAACACTAGAAACTACTTGCAACTCCTGGACAGAGGACTTGGGTGGATAAGAAGTCGAGCGGGGTCATATTTCAAGGCCCAATGGATTGTAGTAGCTGAATCTTAAATCACACATACAGATCTCAGTGCTGAAGACGGTTCCAATGAAACAACCCAACTTGTACTCCTACATGGCCTCTCATCGATACCTTTACCAAATCGTGTTCAACACATCACTCTCATTACCGGCATGAACATTTCACTCTAGCCCATCACCCAGATGAACCAGACCTGACACGACTATAAGCATAGCAGGCATAGCAAGGTAGGAACAACACATACACATGGCTCAATCAACTCCTACACATGCTAGTGGGTTTCATCTAGTTACCGTGGCAATGACAGGTCATGAAGAGGAAATGGGTTCAACTACTGTAGCACACAGCAGTTTGAATCGCGTTGTCTTAATGTAGTAAAAGAGAGCGGAGGCGAGAACATGGGATTGTATCAATATGATCAAATGGTTGGTTGCTTGCCTTGTGGGTCCGTAGACTGGTATTGCTCTTCATTAGGGTATTCGCGATACTCCTCGGGGGCAGAACCTGCCGCAGAGAGAACCGATATACAATCATCACCAAACAATGTGCAACAATATGATGCATGCATGAGACATGGAAAAATGAGTGTATTGGGCTAATGCAACTAAGACCAGATGGGTTTGAACCATTTTGAATCAAAGATTCAAGTTTCAAGCTCATAAAAGGCCCTTAATAGTGCTTTATCTTGTTCTGCACTAAACAGCAGGTTAGCTTGCTTAAACATGCATGAAACCAGTACATATGGATAGATTGGATTTTTCTGATCATTTTTCATATATAACACTTTGCATTTGGAGCTACAGATTATTTTCTATGATTTTTTTAAGTTTGTGGTATTTTCTGGAATTTCCTGTATAAGAATAATTCCAGTAATTAAATTACTACGTCAGCATTGCGTCAGGGTGACGTCAGTGGTCAACGGGACGGTCCAGGTCAAACCTTACTAGTGGGTCCCACGTGTTAGTGTCATTAGTCTAACTATTTTTTAGTTAGTACTAATGCTAGTTAATTAGCAGAGCTGGGCCCCACGTGTCATTGACCTAGGGGGGTCAAACTGGGCCCACCCGTGGTCAAATGGGGTCAGCGGGGTCAAACTCGCCGGCGTTTAGCCGCCGGCGAGGACAAACGCGACGGTGTGGTGCGGGTTTTGTGCTCCGGCAACCAAAAAGGCGGCAGAGGGCACCTACGAGATGCGGGAAGTGAGTTGCGTCCAGTGGTGGTGGTGGTTGGGCTCGGAGTCGCCGGAAACGACGCCGGCGACGAGTTTGGCAGCGGCCGAAGCTCGCACGAACTCGGACCCGTCGCTAGGGGGCACGGCGAGGCGCGTGGAGTAGTGTGGTGACCTCCTGGGGGTGAGGTAGGGCTAGTGGACACGTTGGCGTGGCCGTTGAGTGTCCGGAGTCACGTCAGCGACGAGATCGGCGGCGGCGCGTGCGGGTGAGCTACGTGCAGTTGCTACGGGGCTCGAGAGATAGAACGGAGAGGATGGAGAGGTAGCTAGATTCACGGCAGTTGCGACGGAGCTGAAGGCGAGGTCGGGGACGGCCTGCTACGACGGTGACGGCGAAGGGGATCTTCGGCGGTGGCGGAGTCGGGCGAGGTCGATGCGGTGGCTTCGGGGCACGCGAGCGCTCGGGGCTCGGCCGGCTCGACGGAGAGGACGATGGTGGAGCTCGTGGACACGGTCGGGCGGTGTAGAGACGATGGTGGGCGTGGCTACGGCGGCGGGAAGGCGGCGGCTACTTCGGCCATGGCGGAGGGGAGCGAGGGAGAGAGGCAGGAGGCGAGTGGACATGTCCAGGGGGTCGGGGCGCGACGTGGAGGTCGTCCAGCCCGTCCAGCGGCAAAGCGGCAAGCAGGTGGCGCCGTGGCGAGCTCGCGCTCGTCGGCGTCACCTCCCTGCTTGCCTGGCGGGGACGAAGCAGCTGGCTGGCACGGGACAGCACAGTGCTGAGCCGCCAGGTGGGCCGGTGCATGGGTTTGGCCAGGTAAGGGTTTTTTCCATTTATTTTTGTTTTATTTTATTTCTGTAGGTTTGTTGCATTATTAAAAATGCTTAGGTATCTCCAAAAATCACCAAACTGCACATGGCCACTATTTGGAATATATCCAGCATGGAACATTTTAGTTTGGGATTATTTGAGCATTTGAAATATTTTATGTTATTTAAATGCCCAAACTCAAATAACTAATGATTTAATCCATTGACCTTAGGATGACCTAGAAATTTGTGCATCACTTTTGGCAGTGGTTTAAGACCAAGGCAGAGGTGATGATCATTTTAGAAGGGCATTTCAGGTTCATTGAAAATATTTTTAGTAAACCCTAGTTGGTTTCAGGGGGTGTTGGGGGTTCTGTCATCCCCATTTCAAGTTTTTGATGAATGAAATAAACATGATGCAACACTCTAATGCATGAACTAGCTAGGGTGTGACAGTAAGTCTCAAGTCATCTATTAAGGTTTCGACGTGTCTTGTTTTTATGACCACGTCGTCCACATATGTCTCCATTGTTTTGCCGATTTGCTTCGCCAGGCATGTTTGAATCATGCGTTGATAGGTTGCGCCAGCATTTTGAAGCCCGAAAGGCATAGTGTTGAAGCAGAAGGGACCATATGGCGTTATGAAGGCCGTTGCGGCTTGGTCAGACTCTGCCATCTTTATTTGATGGTATTCGGAGTATGCGTCGACAAAACATAGTGAGTCGTGCCCTGCGGTGGCGTCGATGATTTGGTCTATGCGAGGGAGGGGGAAGGGATCCTTGGGGCAAGCCTTGTTGAGGTCTTTGAAATCCACGCATAGATGCCAGGATTTGTCCTTCTTTGGTACCATTACCAGGTTTGCCAACCAATCCTGATGCTTGATATCTCTGATGAATCCGGCCTCAAGTAGTTTGGCTAGCTCTTCTCCCATGGCTTGCCATTTATGCTCTGAGAAGCGCCTAAGAGTCTGTTTGACTGGCTTGTATCCTTTCAATATATTGAGGTTGTGTTCGGCCAGCCTGCGTGGGATGCCCGGCATGTCTGAAGGATGCCAGGCAAAAATGTCCCAATTCTCGCGTAGGAAGTCTCATAGTGCGGCGTCCATTGTGGGGCTCAATTGTGTCCCGATGGAACTTGTCTTTGTGGGGTCCGTTGGATGGACCTGGAATTTGACTATCTCATCCGCAGGTTTGAATGAGGTGGACTTGGGTCATTTGTCGAGTATCACGTCGTCCCTGTCCACTGTGGCGCGTAGCGTTGTTAGTTCTTTGGCCGCTAGGGCTTTGAATAACGCTTCTAGGGCTAGTGTTGCAGTTTTATTTTCGGCATGGAGTGCAACGTCCGGATCACTAGCTAGAGTGATGATTCCATTGGGTCCGGGCATTTTAAGCTTCATGTACCCGTGATGGGGTATAGCTTGAAAGCTTGTGAATGCATCCCGCCCTAAAAGGGTGTAACGCCCCAAATACAACTTTCCACATTCGTAACTCCAACTCTTGCCTTTTCTGGAGATGCGAGATGATATTTCCTTCGTGGTTGGGTTTTCCCTTTTGTTTTGCATTTTGTTCATGTCAGGCATTTCATCTCATGGCATCATGTGCATTGCATTCGCATGTTTTTTTCATAAAACTCATTACCGTTCGTAGTTGCCGATTCTCTCTTTGTCTCTATTGTCCAATTGTCAGACCGCTTGTCTTCGTTGACCGTCCTGAGACCAACCACCCACTTTCACGCGACCGCCTTGTTCCTCTGCACAGCGCACCGACCCCCCTCTTGGCGTGTCCGAAAAACCGCTCCGAACCAAAACCGGGCTGTCGTGACCGATGAGTCCGGATCATCCCCAAACATCTCTAAAACATCTCCGTTTTTTTTGACTTCCCTACCTATTTATTCTCGGCTGTTTGATTTCGATAGGAGGGGCTAGGTACCCCTAACCTAAACCACTTGCTATATATATAGGTCAAACCCTAGGATCTAGGGATCATGTCCCATCCATCCCCACGCCGCCGCCACTCCACCGAATCCCCCTCGGGATCTCCCCTGCCCGATTCACCCAACCAGTGCTCTCCCTCCTCCTCGTTCCAGATGCCCGAGCCCCCAATACAAAATTCCTCTCGGCCTCCACCCAATCAACCTCCACCTCTCCTCCCGAGCCACCCCTCCCGTCCATCACAGTCGGAGCAGCAGCTCCCGTGCCTGCGCCTCGACAGCCCCTCCGTCGGCCAATCCAACCAGCAGATGAGCCCATGCGATCACCTCCTTCTTCCTCTGTTTTCCTCCTCTCTATCTCTCATTTCTCTCTCGTTTTCTCTCTGTCCAGGAGCACACCAAGCTGGCCCGCTCCATCCGCAAGTTCGCCGGGCCTCACCAGCCTCGGATTCGGTCGACCTTCGAGCTCTTCCCCAACGCCTGCCTCCTCACCTCGGCCCCGAGCGCCACCACCCGTCGACGGCCTCACCGGAGTAGCACCGCTGGATCAGGCCAGCTCCTCGCGCCCTGCTTCCCTTCTATCTCCTGATGTTCGTCTTCCCCTTCTCTTTCTCATGTCTCTCTCTCTTTGACTTGCCACAGCAGGGAACCGCCACCCTCACCGTTCCCGCCGAGCTCTGCCGCCGCGCCTTCTTCCTCTGCTTCTGCATTGACGAGGACGAGGACGAGCCCCTGCCTCCTCGCCCATTCACCCGCGCCTCGCGTTGACCGCGCCTTCGCCAAGCCCAGCTCTGCCTCGCGCCGGAGTTGACCCAGCTGAGCGCCTCCTCTGTTGACCCGCGACCCTGAGCTCCCGCGCCGACCCCTCTCCATCCTGTCGCTTGCCCGAGTCCCACCTGCGTCTCTCCAGCACCTGCTGTCTTCCTCTGCTTCGAGCGACAAGACGAGCGCCGCCCCGTCGTTGACCCGATCTGGCGCCGGCGTGGACAAGCGCCAAGGCCCAGCTTGCCCTCCATCTCCCCGCGCCAAGCCAGCCACACCGACCAGGCCTTGGCCCATGGGTGAGTGCCCACAGCCGCTCCTCTCTGTTGGCCCAGCATTGCACTCAGATTCGGCCTGTGTCATATTTTTTTCCTATTCGAATTTAGCTTTTATCCCCAAGTTTTACTGTTTGGCAGAAAACCCCCCTAGTTCATGCATTTAATTACTCACAAACCGTACATCGGATTAAAATGTTTCAAACATGTAAAATGCTTAGAATTTTGTGTAGATTAATAATATCCCACTTTCATCCATGTTAAATATGTTTAAACTTGCTGTTTATTTAATTTTGCATCAATGCCATGTTAAAATGATTTATTTCATAACTAAATGACCGTAGCTCGGTTTTAAATGTTCTTTATATGTAAATGGGGTGGAAAAATGCATAGATTAACCTGCTACACTTTATTTTCCTGTTTATCAATATTTAAATATGTTTTAGGGAAGAACAGTACCGAATTCGTAAATATGCATATGGGGATTTTCCGGAATTGTTGTTTGTTGTTCCGGCCTCATTTAAACTTGTCTAGATAGGTAGTTTTTCATATGCTTCACCCCTTGCCATGTTTAACAACATTAAATATTGTTTGGTAGCTTAAACGAGATTAAACTAAATATGTTAATGTGGTGTTTTGTCAATATGCAACTCGTTGCATATTGAGCTCCACTTAACTTGTAATATGGTTTGTTGCACTTTATCATGCCATGCCTCTTTAAACCGAACATGCATTATACTTGTTTGTGCACCATGCCATGTTTATGCTTGTGCATTTACCATGTTGTTTGTTTGTTTCTGGTGTTGCTTCTTAGTTCCGATAATGTTGCGATTGTGAGGATTCGTTCGACTACTCCCGTTCGTCTTCTTCATGGACTCGCTCTTCTTCCTAGCGGGATTTCAGGCAAGATGACTGTTACCTTGGATCTCACTACTATCATTGCTATGCTAGTTGCTTCGTTCTATCGCTTTGCCGCGCTACCTATCTCTTGTTGATCAAGCCTCCCAAACTGCCATGTCAGCCTCTAACATTTTCACCCTTCCTAGCAAACTGTTGCTTGGCTATGTTACCGCTTTGCTCAGCCCCTCTTATAGCGTTGTTAGTTGCAGGTGAAGTTGAAGATTGCTCCATGGTGGACATGATTATGTTGGGATATCACAATATCTCTTATTTAATTAATGCATCTATATACTTGGTAAAGGGTGGAAGGCTCGGCCTTATGCCTGGTGTTTGTTCCACTCTTGCCGCCCTAGTTTCCGTCATATCGGTATTATGTTCCTGGATTTTGCGTCCCTAACACGGTTGGGTGATTTATGGGACCCCCATGACAGCTCGCTTTGAATAAAACTCCTCCAGCAAGGCCCAACCTTGGTTTTACCATTTGCCTCACCACCACCTACTTTTCCCTTGGGAGTCGCTCTCTCGAGGGTCATCTTTATTCAGCCCGCCCACCCCCCCCCCCGGGCCAATGCTTCCCTAAGTGTTGGTCCGAACCAGAGCCCTTTGCAGCACCCTCTCAGGGAAACTTGAGGTCTGGTTTTAGTTGTACGGATTGCTCATCCAGTGTTGCCCTGAGAACGAGATATGTGCAGCTCCTATCGGGATGTCGGCGCATCGGGCGGTCTTGCTGGTCTTGTTTTACCATTGTCAAAATGTCTTGTAACCGGGATTCCGAGACTGATCGGGTCTTCCTGGGAGAAGGAATATCCTTTGTTGATTGCGAGAGCTTATCATCGGCTAAGTTGGGACACCCCTGCAGGGTATAAACTTTCAAGTTCCGTGCCCGCGGTTATGTGGCAGATGGGAATTTGTTAATATCCGGTTGTAGATAACTTGACACCTGATTCGAATTAAAACGCATCAACCGCGTGTGTAGCCGTGATGGTCTCTTCTCGGCAGAGTCTGGGAAGTGAACACGGTTTTGGGTTATGTTTGACGTAAGTAGGAGTTCAGGATCACCTCTTGATCATTGCTAGCTTCACGACCGTTCCGTTTTTTCTCTTCTCGCTCTCATTTGCGTATGTTAGCCACCATACTTGCTTAGTCGCTGCTGTAACCTCACCACTTTACGCCTTCCTTTCCCATTAAGATTTGCTAGTCTTGATACCCATGGTAATGGGATTGCTGAGTCCTCGTGGCTCACAGATTACTACAACAACAGTTGCAGGTACAGGTTATGCGATGATCATGACGCGAGAGCGATGTTTGCTTGTTTTGGAGTTCTTATTCTGCTTCTTCTTCGATCAGGGGATAGGTTCCAGGTCGGCAGCCTGGGCTAGCAGGGTGGATGTCGTTTGAGCTTCTGTTTGTGTTTCATCCGTAGTCGGATGGTGCTTTTATGTAAGATGATGTTGTATTCGTGTGGCATTGTATGCCTCTTGTATGTATCCCCATCTATTATGTAATGTTGATGTAATGATATCCAGCTTGCAAAAGTGTATCAATATACGGTTCTATCCTTGGTGGGACCTTCGAGTCTCTTTAGGATAGTATCGCATATTGGGCATGGCAAATTGGTATCAGAGCCTCGACCGACCATAGGAGCCCCCTTGTTTGTTGGCCGTTGTTGAGTCTAGAAGAAAACTATTTTGAGTCTTAGGATTATATATATCGGAGAGTAGGATTCTTTTTACTCGTCAGCCCCTTCGTCGCTTTGGTGAGGACTCTTGACATATATGTTTTATCTTTCCTCTCCTCAAATTTCACTAAAAAAAATTTAGGATCATGCGGGTATCTTGGGATCGTTCCGATAGTCTTTTGACGAGAACATTGTTCTTGGTTCCTCCCGACATTTATGGGTTGTGGCAGTGTCCCGGGGAGTTGAGCTCCGAGGTATTGTCGTCACAATTTTATCGTTGTAGTTCTGGAATATTTGAGTTTTGCCGACATCGAAAATCTCTTTTATGTAGTTGTTGGTGAGATAACCTCGATGCCACCCAGTACTGGGGAGTACGGGAGTATTGCCGTAGCTCATATAACGGATGCTTTTCGAAGGTTGAGGTACACGATTTCCGAAGGTTTCTTGGTTATGTGTTGACGGATGGATACAGCTTGGATGTAGGTATTGTTAGTTTGGGTGAGATATATTGCTTACCCTGTATCCCCAACACCAGATTGCATAACCAGAAAGTTTCGGGAGTTTATAGGTGGGAATTCAATTAGCTCCTAGAATATCTTTCTGACAGATGCCTGATATGGGATTGGGTAAATCTCTATCATATGTATTTGTTCCAGCTTATTTCTGCAAGCCAATCCTTTGTTTTGTTTTATTTGTGGTATTCGAGTTGGTTCGAAGTCAAATGTTGATTGCATACCTTTCAAGCAGTGTTCTCATATTTCTATGGGAGTACTAATCCTTTTGATCATCGAGATTGTCATGTCAATTCTTTCCAACCGGTGTGCTTCTCTTCAAGTGGATCCAATCATTTCAACATTCGCGAGATCAATTCTAAGTTTTCTCAATGGTGTTTCTTCCATCCGTCCCAAGTTGCCTTTGTTTCCCGCCCTCCCACCCTTTTCTTCAAGGACTCAGATATCTTAATCAAATATCCATCTTATGGATGTGAAGTTTCTCCATTCTATTCCCGTCAATGTTCTTATCCGGTGATTCTCAGGAAGATGCTAACGGAGCTTTGAGTTCATCATTCTTCGTTATTTTCCTTCTCCAGTGGATTTAATTCAAGCTTTCGGTATTCATCATATTCCTTTCCTCATTTCTAATGCTTTCTCATGCCGATGCACCTCTTAATCATTCACTTCTTCCTATCCATTTGTTCTTGAGTGCTGAAGATATCTCACAAGACTTGTGTTTCCATTTCAATCCGTTCAAGATATTTCGAGGTTGTTATCTCATTCAAGCCATTTAATTCAACCGGTGCAACCTCTCTTTAAAATTGTTCAACAGTGTTTTCTTTCGAGTGGGCCCTAACCAACAGGTCTTTTCCCAGGATCTTACCTGACTCTTCTAGTTATTCCGGAGCCATTCCTAATTCTTTTTGAGTTTGACATAATATTGAATTTCATCAGTCAGTTGCCATCTTCAAGATCGATTTCAATTCTTTTCATTGATGATTCAACCTTTGCTCTTCTCATTCTCCCAGAGTATCTCAGTAATTTTTGGTGGCATTCTCGTCGTCATTTGAAGACCGAAGAAGGATTTCTCTTAAATCTTGCTCCATTCTCTTCAAGATTCATGGTTCTAGATTGATGCCATCCTCTCATAATTGCTTTCGATTGTGACAATTCTTTTCTTACCATCCGGAGCATTTCATGAGTTGTTTCCATTTCTTTCCTCCGAAGGCCATCATGTCATAATTCTTCATTCTTAGCGTGTAGCTATCATTCTCCAAATCTTACCGGTGAATCATTCAAATATGCTCTAATCAGTTCATGTTCTCTTCGCTCTCATGTATTTAAATCCCCTCAAGTATCTTCATTCGTTTTGCAATTCTTCCCGGTGAATTGTGCCTTTGCTACTTTCATTTTCAATTCTTATGATGGTTCGTTCAGGATTCCTCTTCCTTTGCTACCGTATCAATTCATTCGTTGTTTCCAAATCCCACCGTTGGTTCCATCAATACCTTCTCAAGTTCGCGCTATATCTCTTTTAATCCTTTCTACGGGAATAAGTAGTATGCCAAATCCATTGCTTGTCATCAATTTAATTTGATGAAGGATAAGCATACAATAAATCTTATTCTTGTTTCCTCGAGGTGATTCAATTCTTTCCTTCCGGAGATTGTTCATGATGAAGTAATTCTCGGTTCTAGTGTTTCATCTTTTCTTTTTCGGACTTCCAAGTTTTCCGCATTATCTCGTCGCGAAGATCCATCTAAATCATTTCAAGGCTTGAATCCTATTCTTTTCATCCTTTTGTTTACTGGAGGCTCTACATGGTGGTTCGTCAAGGATTCCTTTCATTCTTCAATTGTTCTTCAAGTTTTCTCTCGGAGTCATGATCCGCCAAGCTACACTCTAAAATAAACATGGTGCTAAACACATGTGTTGTTTTGAGGAGTTCAAGTATTCTTCATCTTGCATTCCAAAGTGCAATTCTTTCTACCTTATCTTTTGAGGTGGTGTTATGTCACTCTTGACAATTTCCTTCATGTTTCATGATTCATATGTTGTCAAGAATGAGGTATTTTAAATCCATCATTTTCTCTTTGTTCAAGAGATCTTTTCGAGCAATCAACTTCTTCGTTGGAGTTATCTTGTGTCAGATTTCACCTAAAGCCTTTCCTTAAGGGTTGTTGCTATTTGTGGTGATTATGCATGACCCAAGCTTGCTCTTTATCCTCTTGGTGGAAGAAGTTTTCATCTCTTTGGTGCTCTCAATCAAATCAATGGTTTCCATTAGTGGCCGGTTGTCACCTCATAGTCTTGAGATGTTTTCCATAAGCCCACTACAAGCTTATTCTTTTCGTTGTTGGTTTTCCAACAACTCCGTTCGATTCTTCTTTGCAAGGATGCTTTCCAAGTTCACTTGTGGCAAAAGTTGTCATTTTCTTCTTCGTTCCTTTATCCCAACAGTCTAACTTCTATTCTTTCGTTACGGAGGCATTGTGATGTTGTGCTCTTCACCCATCACCTTGTTTTGTGAGGATTGTGTTCTTTTCTTGCTTATCCATTTAACCGAAGTGTTGTATCATCTCTTCAATATCTTTTCATCTCATCAAGTTTTCTTCTCTTTTCTACCAGAGTGCTCTCCAAATTCTGTCATTTTTGTTCCTTGGCTATCTCATTATACCGAGGTGGTCATATTCTTTTCGTTCATGAAGCTCTTATTTCCATGTCTTTCAACCTTCAAGTTCTTGTAATACTCCTTGTTCCTCTTTTCTAACGGATTGTTTGCAATCTCGTTCATCCCTGTTGTACTCTTTCTTTTAAATTGCTCAACCTCTCAAGGTTCACGGTTTCACTCGTTTGTCAAAGAAGCAACTTAGTTGACCTCTTATCTTCCTCTTCCTTTTTCCTCCGGTGCCATCCTAGATCTCGGGACGAGATCCTCTCGTAGTGGTGGAGTGTTGTAACGCCCCGGATACAACTTTCCACATTCGTAACTCCAACTCTTGCCTTTTCCGGAGATGCGATATGATATTTCCTTCGTGGTTGGGTTTTTGCCTTTTGTTTTGCATTTTGTTCATGCCAGGCATTTCATCTCATGGCATCATGTGCATTGCATTCGCATGTCTTTTTTCATAAAACACGTTATCGTTCGTAGTTGCCGATTCTCTCTTTGTCTTTATTGTCCAATTGTCAGACCGCTTGTCTTTGTTGACCGTCCTGAGACCAACCACCCACTTGCACGCAATCTCCTTGTTCCTCTGCACAGCGCACCGACCCCCCTCTTGGCGTGTCCGAAAAACCGCTCCGAACCCGAACCGGGCTGTCGTGACCGATGAGTCCGGATCATCCCCAAACATCTCTAAAACATCTCCGTTTTTTTGACTTCCCTACCTATTTATTCTCGGCTGTTTGATTTTGATAGGAGGGACTAGGTACCCCTAACCTAAACCACTCACTATATATATAGGTCCAACCCTAGGATCTAGGGATCATGTCCCATCCATCCCCACGCCGCCGCCACTCCACCGAATCCCCCTCGGGATCTCCTCTGCCCGATTCACCCAACCAGCGCTCTCCCTCCTCCTTGTTCCAGATGCCCGAGCCCCCAATCCAAAATTCCTCTCGGCCTCCACCCAATCAACCTCCACCTCTCCTCCCGAGCCACCCCTCCCGTCCATCACTGTCGGAGCAGCAGCTCCCGTGCCTGCGCCTTGACAGGCCCGCCGTCGGCCAATCCAACCAGCAGATGAGCCCATGCGACCACCTCCTTCTTCCTCGGTTTTCCTCCTCTCTGTCTCTCATTTCTCTCTTGTTTTCTCTCTGTCCAGGAGCACACCAAGCTGGCCTGCTCCATCCCCAAGTTCACCGGGCTTCACCAGCCTCGGATTCGGTCGACCTTCGAGCTCTTCCCCAACGCCTGCCTCCTCGCCTCGGCCCCGAGCGCCACCACCCGTCGACGGCCTCACCGAAGTAGCGCCGCCGGATGAGGCCAGCACCTCGCGCCCTGCTTCACTTCTATCTCCTGATGTTCGTCTTCCCCTGCTCTTTCTCATGTCTCTCTCTCTGACTTGCCACAGCAGGGAACCGCCGCCGCCCTCGCCGTTCCCGCTGAGCTCTGCCGCCGCACCTTCTTCCTCTGCTTCTGCATCGACGAGGACGAGGACGAGCCCCTGCCTCCTCGCCCGTTCACCCGCGCCTCGCGTTGACCGCGCCTTCGCCAAGCCCAGCTCTGCCTCGCGCCGGAGTTGACCCAGCCGAGCGCCTCCTCTATTGACCCGCGACCCCGAGCTCCCGCGCCGACCCCTCTCCATCCTGTCGCTTGCCCGAGTCCCACCTGCGTCCGTCCAGCGCCTGCTGTCTTCCTCTGCTTCAAGCGACAAGACGAGCGCCGCCCCGTCGTTGACCCGATTTGGCGCCAGCGTGGACAAGCGCCAAAGCCCAGCTCGCCGTCCATCTCCCCACGCCAAGCCAGCCACACCGACCAGGCCTTGGCCCATGGGTGAGTGCCCACAGCCCCTCCTCTCTGTTGGCCCAGTAGTGCACTCAGATTCGGCCCGTGTCATATTTTTTCCTGTTGCGAATTTAGCTTTTATCCCCAGGTTTTACTGTTTGGCAGAAAAAACCCCCTAGTTCATACATTTAATTACTCACAAACCGTGCATCGGATTAAAATGTTTCAAACATGTAAAATGCTTAGAATTTTGTGTAGATTAGTAATATCCCACTTTCATCCATGTTAAATATGTTTAAACTTGCTGTTTATTTAATTTTGCATCAATGCCATGTTAAAATGATTTATTTCATAACTAAATGACCGTAGCTCGGTTTTAAATGTTCTTTATATGTAAATGGGGTGGAAAAATGCATAGACTAACCTGATACACTTTATTTTCCTGTTTAACAACATTTAAATATGTTTTAGGGCAGAACAGTACCGAATTCGTAAATATGCATATGGGGATTTTTCGGAATTGTTGTTTGTTGTTCCGGCCTCATTTAAACTTGTCTAGATAGGTAGTTTTTAATATGCTTCACCCCTTGCCATGTTTAACAACATTTAATATTGTTTGGTAGCTTAAACGAGATTAAACTAAATATGTCAATGTGATGTTTTGTCAATACACAACTCGTTGCATATTGAGCTCCACTTAACTTGTAATATGGTTTGTTGCACTTTATCATGCCATGCCTCTCTAAACCGGACATGCATCATACTTGTTTGTGCATCATGCCATGTTTATGCTTGTGCATTTACCATGTTGTTTGTTTCTTTCTGGTGTTGCTTCTTAGTTCCGATAATGTTGCGATTGTGAGGATTCGTTCGACTACTCCCGTTCGTCTTCTTCATGGACTCGCTCTTCTTCCTTGTGGGATTTCAGGCAAGATGACCGTCACCTTGGATCTCACTACTATCATTGCTATGCTAGTTGCTTCGTTCTATCGCTTTTCCGCGCTGCCTATCTCTTGTTGATCAAGCCTCCCAAACTGCCATGTCAGCCTCTAACCTTTTCACCCTTCCTAGCAAACCGTTGCTTGGCTATGTTACCGCTTTGCTCAGCCCCTCTTATAGCGTTGTTAGTTGCAGGTGAAGTTGAAGACTGATCCATGGTGGACATGATTATGTTGGGATATCACAATATCTCTTATTTAATTAATGCATCTATATACTTGGTAAAGGGTGGAAGGCTCAGCCTTATGCCTGGTGTTTTGTTCCACTCTTGCCGCCCTAGTATCCGTCATATCGGTATTATGTTCCCGGATTTTGCATTCCTAACGCGGTTGGGTGATTTATGGGACCCCCTTGACAGTTTGCTTTGAATAAAACTCCTCCAGCAAGGCCCAACCTTGGTTTTACCATTTACCTCACCACCACCTACTTTTCCCTTGGGAGTCTCTCTCTCTCTCGAGGGTCATCTTTATTCAGCCCCCCCCCTCGGGCCAATGCTTCTCTAAGTGTTGGTCCGAACCAGAGCCCTTTGCAGCGCCCCCTCAGGGAAACTTGAGGTCTGGTTTTAGTTGTACGGATTGCTCATCCGGTGTTGCCCTGAAAACGAGATATGTGCAGCTCCTATCGGGATGTCGGCGCATCGGGCGGTCTTGCTGTTCTTGTTTTACCATTGTCGAAATGTCTTGTAACCGGGATTCTGAGACTGATCGGGTCTTCCTGGGAGAAGGAATATCCTTTGTTGATTGCGAGAGCTTATCATCGGCTAAGTTGGGACACCCCTGCAGGGTATAAACTTTCAAGTTCCGTGCCCGCGGTTATGTGGCAGATGGGAATTTGTTAATATCCGGTTGTAGATAACTTGACACCTGATTCGAATTAAAACGCATCAACCGCGTGTGTAGCCGTGATGGTCTCTTCTCGGCAGAGTCTGGGAAGTGAACACGGTTTTGGGTTATGTTTGACGTAAGTAGGAGTTCAAGATCACCTCTTGATCATTGCTACCTTCACGACCGTTCCGTTGTCTCTCTTCTCGCTCTCATTTGCGTATGTTAGCCACCATACTTGCTTAGTCGCTGCTGCAACCTCACCACTCTAATCCTTCCTTTCCCATTAAGCTTTGCTAGTCTTGATACCCATGGTAATGGGATTGCTGAGTCCTCGTGGCTCACAGATTACTACAACAACAGTTGCAGGTACAGGTTATGCGATGATCATGACGCGAGAGCGATGTTGCTTGTTTTGGAGTTCTTCTTCTGCTTCTTTTTTGATCAGGGGATAGGTTCCAGGTCGGCAGCCTGGGCTAGCAGGGTGGATGTCGTTTGAGCTTCTGTTTGTGTTTCATCCGTAGTGGGATGGTGCTTTTATGTAAGATGATGTTGTATTCGTGTGGCATTGTATGCCTCTTGTATGTATCCCCATCTATTATGTAATGTTGATGTAATGATATCCACCTTGCAAAAGCGTATCAATATGCGGTTCTATCCTTGGTGGGACCTTCGAGTCTCTTTAGGATAGTATCGCATATTGGGCGTGACAAAGGGTGTGGTATCCGCTGCTGAAAGGAGCCACTTGGAATGTGATTTCTTCGGACCTGTAATTCTCTGGGGTGCCCAATACCACATCAAGTGTTATTTTTCCTGCACACCATGCCTCCAGACTAGGGATGATTCCCCTGAAGGTCGTGTCGCTTTGCTCAATGCGGCTTTTATCAATTTCCATCTTGTTGAGTGTTTCTTCATGGATCAAGTTTAATCCGCTTCCGCTGTCCATGAGTACTTTAGTGAGCCGAAAGCCCTCCACGATTGGGCTAAGGACCAAAGTGACAGGTGCCCTTAGTGTCTAGAATTGAGGTTCGTCACTGGCACTGAAAGTTATAGCAGTGTCGTTCCACGGATTTATTTTTGCCACGTGGCAGATTTCAGTGAGATTTCAATGAGCTCGCTTGCGCCTATTATTTGAGGTGAAAGTCTCGAAGACTGTCAATACCGCATTGTTGTCTTCGGCGGGATGTTGCTCTGCTTTATATACAAGAAGATCATCGCCGCTTTTTGCTACCTGTCGGAGTATCCAACATGCTCTAAGGCTATGTGTTGGCGTAGTATCCGGCGTGCTATGAATTTTGCATGGCCCATTGAGCCATTCTTCCAATACGGTTCCACGTCCTGGAGTGGGCTTTGGTTTTTTGGGAATTCGATCGGGTAACTTACGAGAGTTTGCCCTTTTAGCTCGGAGGAAGGGTTTAGTGAGAGTCGGATTATCCCAAAAGTTTGTTTGGATTTTCCAGGTACTTTCCATCGCATAGTACTTCTGTACTATGGCTGCCAAGTCGGCAAAGTGTACTATGTCACGGCGACTTATAGCATTAAGGATCCCTTTGCTCGTGCAATTTTTGCAAAAAAGTGAGATTGCGTCCTCCTCGCAACTTTCCTTGACCTTGTTTATCACAAGGAGGAATCTGGCCCAGTAGTGATGTACTGTCTCTTGGGGCTCTTGTCTGACATAGGAGAGACGGCTTAAGTCTGGGTGGGTGGGTGTAGTTAAATCTGGATTCTGATCCGATCTAACGCCTCGGGGCAGAGGAGCTTCCGGGCTTGGCAGCTCGGGCTCAGGGGAGCTGCCCGATTTTTCCAGCCTGTTGCCCGATTCTAAGTTCGGGGCATGGGTCATGTCCTCCCGCGAACGGATATCCGGCTCAGAGAGCTCGGTAATTCGAACATAGTTCGTCCTCAATATAGAGGGATAATCCAAGTGTGGCTCCTCCACTACCGCTATCTCGTGGGTGATCGGTGGGGATTTAATATCCCTTTGGTTGGGTTTAAGCCCAATCCGATCATAGTCTGTAGCTACTCCCAAAGCGGCGATGTGACCCAAGAGCTCATTGAGGGAGGAGAGCTCCATTGGATCCATCTGTTTGGCGAGTTCCGAGTTGATGTGGAGGTTGTTTTTGATGACACGAGAGGTCATCATCGGTGCTGAAGCCGATCGGGCGGCCATGAAGAAGCTGCCCAGTCAGAGAGTTTGGCCTACCGCCAATGCTCCCCCAGAGGTGATGTTGTCCTTGATAACGAGACGGGCCATCGAGCCTTGCAGCGATGACACAGAGGACCTCTCAATGAAAGCACCAATGTCGGTGTCAAAACCGGCGGATCTCGAGTAGGGGGTCCCGATCTGTGCTTCTAAGGCTAATGGTAACAGGAGGCAAGGGACACGATGTTTTACCCAGGTTCGGGCCCTCTCGATGGAGGTAAAACCCTACTTCCTGCTTGATTGATCTTGATGATATGAGTATTACAAGAGTTGATCTACCACGAAATCATAGAGGCTAAACCCTAGAAGCTAGCCTATGACGACTATGATTGTGCTTCTATGGACTAAACCCTCCGGTTTATATAGACACCGGAGTGGGCTAGGGTTTACACAGAGTCGGTTACAAAGAAGGAGATCTAATATCCGGATCACCAAGCTTGTCTTCCACGCAAAGGAGAGTCCCATCCGGATACGGGGCGAAGTCTTGAGTCTTGTATCTTCATGGTCCAACAGTCCGGCCAAAGTATATAGTCCGGCTGTCCGGATACCCCCTAATCCAGGACTCCCTCACCCTGGCCAACGATGCATGCGGCGCTATGTAGGCAGGCAAGCAGCGGAGGTGGCGCGGTGGTGGAGCCTCCACGAAGATCTGCATGCCGCCACGCAGGCGTGTGCTGAGTTGGCCTGGAAGGTGCATGTTGCCACACAGGTGCCTGCCCAGCTGGTTGGGCTGGCAGCTGCATGTGAACAGCGGTGGAGATTTGTTTGGTGCAGGCCTGGCAGTGGCCCCGCTGACGCCCTTGGAAAGGGTCTTGCCGGGGCGCCCGGCAAGGGTCTTGCCGTGGCGCACTGGCGTCCCCGTCAAGCATCTTGCCGGGGGTCTTACGGATTTCCTCGGCAAGGATCTTGTCGAGGATCGTTGCCTTCCAACCCTCATCTGATCTTGAATATTCTTTGTCTTCACAAAGATCTGCATGCCACCATGGAGGTGCCTCCCGAGCCCTGGCCCAATGTAGTTGATGGTGTTGGAGATCGTGGGTTCGAGGGTGGCTCACTCCGCTGGTGTGGGCGAGCCGCCCCGGCAAGGGGCTTGCTGGGGCCACTGAGGCTGCTCCGGCAAGGGTCTTCCCGGGGAAACCCACTTCGTCCATCTGCTCTCTATGGTCTCGGTCTTTGGCGTTGCGGTGATTGTCTTGTGCCTTCGGCTTCTCTCCGGCTCCCCTGCTTTGCCCTGCTATGTGCGGCCGTGGCGCGTGGCTCTGACTGCCCGTGCACAAGTAAATGGGTCAAAAGGAGAGCCCCTACTTTTGTACACCGACAGGAGCCCCCGGGCCTGGGCAACACATAGGCGCGGCACGTTGTTGGGCCAGGCACATAACGGTGCGCGGGCAGGCGGGGCGGATTTTACCGCGGTAATTGTTTCATCCGTTGCGCTTCCCCATGACCCACGTTGAACGCGTGTATTGGAGGAGCATGCGTGACGTGGGGGGCATGCGTGGGGCGGTTCCCGCACGCATGCGTCATATCACAGTTAATGGGAAAGGAGGTGGCCCGCGCCTTCCCCGTAAAAAGGAATAACCGCGGGTGCGCTACTCACTTAACCCCCTCCCTACGTCTTCTCCAATCTTGGAACCGCCGCCCCCTTTCTTCCTCCTTTTCAAGCCCCCCCATCTTCATCCACCATCATTGTGCTTCTGTCATCCTCTGCCCTCTTGCTTCTCGCTGCCTCCATGGCGCCCAAATCCACCAAAGGCAAGGGAGTGGCCAAAGATGCCGGGGCGACGGAGCAGCCGGAGAGCGAGCTGGTGGCGTGACAGGCGCAGTTCGCCTACTTCCCCTCGATGGTCGACGTGTTCTAGCTCCGGGAGTTCTTCAAATCTCTGTGGGGGGTGAAGACTGGGGGAGAAACGACCGGGCATCCAGCCACGCGCGTCATCCCTGCCTGCGCTGAGGCTGCCCCAAATCGGTACCCCTTCTTTGTGGACTACTTCTCCTGCGGGCTCTGTCCCCCCTTCTCCGATTTCTTCAAGGATGTCATGCACACCTATGTTTTCCGCCTTCTAGATTTCACTCCGAATGTCATGGCGTGGATGGCTCTCTTCGCACACCTCTGCGAGGGCTTTGCCGGGGTGCACCCCAACACGGCGATCTTCCGGCACTACTTCTCCCCTCGGATCCAAAAGGGGGGCGCCATCTCCGGTTGCGTCGCCTAGATTCCGAGGGCCAAGGGGGCGTACTCGGAGGGCGCCACGAAGGAGAGGTGGGAAGAGTGGCGGGGCCGGTGGTGCTGGATTGAGGAGGAGAACCCGCCAGCATTCTGCGAGGCTCGCCGGGAGCCGCCGGTCCATGGAAAAGACTGGAGCAACGTCAACATCGACAACAAGAAGCCCATGCTTGCCACAACCAGGATCCTTCGGCTCACCGAGGCCAGGCTCACCCTCGAAATGATCGGGGCGGACTTCATCCGCCGCCGAATCGCTCCTCTGCACAACAAGGGGAGGCCGGCCTGGCTTTTCACGAATGCTGCCGACATCATGAGGCTCCACCCCGGCCTCGACCACAACCTGACGGTGCTGAGGCACGTCCATCTCTGCCAACGGATCTTCCAGCTTGAGTTGAATGATGACGGCGAGGTTGAGCGGTCCGGCAAGGCTGCGAGGGCTGCCGCGAAGGCCGGCAAGGTTGTTAAAGAGCCCGTTTTCAAGTTGCTGGTGGGAGTGGTCCCGCTGTGCAACAATTCTCGCCGGTCCGACATCATCACCATGTTGTCGTACTTCAATGCGCATGGCCTTGACCTGAGCTGGGTCGAGCCGGACGAGCTTGAAGGCCAGGAATTCTTCGACACCTTACACGAGGGGTATGTCACCGCCGAGCCACGGCTCATCCAGGACACCTCCCAGGCGGAGCCGGACTACATCGCCGCCAGGGTGGCGGAGGCGAAGCTCGCCGAGGAGGCCGGCAGCGCCGGCAGCGTGCAGGACAAGGCCGCGGCGGAAGCGGAAGAAGAAGAGCTTGCCTGGTGGGCGGCGGCCGCTAGGGAGGCCAGCGCCACCGGCACCAGGGCTCTCCTCGTCGAGGACATGGTCGACGGATTGTCAGAGGAGGAGGACGAGGGGGAGGAGACCGCGACCGCCGACCCTCCAGTCACTGGAAGTGGGCGAGTCCTGCGGCGGGCCACCTTCGGCGAGCCTGTCCGTCCCGGCCGGGCTGCGCAACTGCGGCAAGCCCAGGAGACGTCTGCGCGCCAGATGAGAGCTGCGGCGACGAAGAAGGCGGTGAAGGCCGTGGCGGCGAAGAAGAAGGCATCCGCTTCTTCGTCGTCCAAGCGTGCCCAGATGCCACCGCCTCCCCCCTCGCCGGCAGATGTTGGCGTGGGGATCGCTTTTGACTTTGGATCCCTCAACCCGGAGAGGAAGAGGAAGGCAGCAGAGGAGGAGGAGGAGGAGGAGGAGGAAGAGTAAGCTCTGCCTTCCCCCTTCTTTTCTTTTTTTGTTTTCTCCATTTCCTCAAATGGCGCCACCTATCCTGAATCATCTTCATCCCACAGGGACGTGGAGACACTGGCCCAAAGGGCGAAGAGGGCCAGGATTTTGACGAGCAGCCAGCCCCCGGCAGGCACCTCCGGCACGCCGCTGGTGGTGTTGAGCAGCTCGAACAGCAGCCCCCGGCCCAGCCCCCTGCGTGAGTCCATCACCCTTCCTTCATCGATGTGTGCTAGGGGTACGATACTTTGGTACTAACCATGATGTGGATGTAGGAGGGGAGCAGCAGCAAGGGGATCCACAGAGGGGCTTCTCCCAACGCGCCACACCCATTGACCACGCCGCCTCGAGGGGCTGAAGGAAATATGCCCTAGAGGCAATAATAAAGTTATTATTTATTTCCTTGTTTCATGATAAATGTTTATTATTCATGCTAGAATTGTATTAACTGGAAACATAATACATGTGTGAATACATAGACAAACATAGTGTCACTAGTATGCCTCTACTTGACTAGCTCGTTGAATCAGAGATGGTTAAGTTTCCTAGCCATACACATGAGTTGTCATTTGATTAACAGGATCACATCATTAGGAGAATGATGTGATTGACATGACCCATTCCGTTAGCTTAGCACTTGATCATTTAGTATGTTGCTATTGCTTTCTTCATGACTTATACATGTTCCTTCAACTATGAGATTATGCAACTCCCATTTACTGGAGAACACTTTGTGTGCTACCAAACGTCACAACGTAACTGGGTGATTATAAAGGAGCTCTACATGTGTCTCCAAAGGTAGATGTTGAGTTTGCGCATTTCGAGATTAGGTTTTGTCACTCCGATTGTCGGGAGGTATCTCTGGGCCCTCTCGGTAATGCACATCACTATAAGCCTTGCAAGCAATGTAGCTAATGAGTTAGTTACGGAATGATGCATTACATAACGAGTAAGGAGACTTGCCGGTAACGAGATTGAACTAGGTATTGAGATACCGACGATCAAATCTCGGGCAAGTAACATACCGATGACAAAGGGAACAACGTATGTTGTTATGCGGTTTGACCGATAAATATATTCGTAGAATATGTAGGAGCCAATACGAGCATCCAGGTTCCGCTATTGGTTATTGACCAGAAACGGTTCTCAGTCATGTCTACATAGTTCTCGAACCCGTAGGGTCTGCATGCTTAAGGTTTCGATGACAGTTATATTATGAGTTTATGAGTTTTGATGTACCGAAGTTTGTTTGGAGTCCTAAATGTGATTAGGATATGACGAGGAGTGTCGAAATGGTCGAGACATGAAGATTGATATATTGGAAGCCTATATTTGGAAGTCAGAAGTGTGTCGGGTGAAATTGGGGTTTTACTGGAGCACCGGGAGGTTACCGGAACCCCCCGGGGACTTAATGGGCCTTATTGGGCTTTAGGGAAGAGAGAGAGGCAGGCTGCGCCCCCCCCCCCAATGACTAGTCCGAATTGGACTAGGGGGAGGGGCGGTGCCCCCTCCTTCCTTCTCTTCCCTCTCCCCCTTCCTTGTCTCCTACTCCTACTACTTGGAAGGGTGGAATCCTACTCCCGGTGGGAGTAGGACTCCTCCTAAGGCGCGCCATAGAGAGGGCCGGCCCTCCCCCTCCTCCACAACTTTATATACGGGGTGGGGGCACCCCTTGGAAACACAACAATTGATCTCTTGATCTCTTAGCCGTGTGCGGTGCCCCCCTCCACCATAGTCCTCCTCGATAATATTGTAGCGGTGCTTAGGCGAAGCCCTGCGATGGTAGAACATCAAGATCATCACCACGCCGTCGTGCTGACAGAACTCTCCCTCGACACTTGGCTGGATCGGAGTTCGAGGGACGTCATCGAGCTGAACGTGTGCTAGAACTCGGAGGTGCCATAGTTTCGGTGCTTCATCGGTCGGGCCATGAATATGTACGACTACATTAACCACATTGTTCTAACGCTTCCGCTTTCGGTCTACGAGGGTACGAGGACACACTCTCCCCTCTCGTTGCTATGCATCACCATGATCTTGCGTGTACGTAGGAAATTTTTTGAAATTACTACGTTCCCCAATAGTGGCATCCGATCCTGGTTTTATGCGTAGATGTTATATGCACGAGTAGAACACAAGTGAGTTGTGGGCGATACAAGTCATACTGCATACCAGCATGTCATACTTTGGTTCGGCGGTATTGTTGGATGAAGCGGCCCGGACCAACATTACGCGTACACTTACGCGAGACTGGTTTTACTGTCGTGTTTTGCACATAGGTGACTAGCGGGTGTTAGTTTCTCCAACTTTAGTTGAACCGAGTGTGGCTACGCCCAGTCCTTGAGAAGGTTAAAACGGCACTAACTTGACGAACTATCGTTTTGGTTTTGATGCGTAGGTAAGAACGGTTCTTGCTCAGCCCGTAGCAGCCTCGTAAAATTTGCAACAACAAAGTAGAGGACGTCTAACTTGTTTTTGCAGGGCATGTTGTGATGTGATATGGTCAAGACGTGATGCTATATTTTATTGTATGAGATGATCATGTTTTGTAACCGAGTTATCGGCAACTGGCAGGAGCCATATGGTTGTCGCTTTATTGTTGGAAATGCAAGTGCCCTGTAATTGCTTTACTTTATCACTAAGCGGTAGCGATAGTCGTAGAAGCAATAGATGGCGAAACGACAATGATGCTACGATGGAGATCAAGGTGTCGCGCCGGTGACGATGGTGATCACGACGGTGCTTCGGAGATGGAGATCACAAGCACAAGATTATGATGGCCATATCATATCACTTATATTGATTACATGTGATGTTTATCCTTTATGCATCTTATCTCGCTTTGATTGACGGTAGCATTATAAGATGATCTCTCACTAATTATCAAAAAGTGTTCTCCCTAAGTATGCACCATTGCGAAAGTTGCACGTGCTGAGACACCACGTGATGATTGGGTGTGATAGGCTCTACGTTCAAATACAACGGGTGCAAAATAGTTGCACACGCGGAATACTCGGGTTAAACTTGACGAGCCTAGCATATACCGATATGGCCTGAGAACACGGAGACCGAAAGGTCAAGCGTGAATCATATAGTAGATATGATCAACATAGTGATGTTCACCATGGAAAACTACTCCATCTCACGTGATGATCGGACATGGTTTAGTTGATTTGGATCACGTGATCACTTAGATGACTAGAGAGATGTTTGTCTAAGTGGGAGTTCTTTAGTAATATGATTAAATTGAACTTTAATTTATCATGAACTTAGTCCTGATAGTATTTTGCAAATTATGTTGTAGATCAATAGCTCGCGTTGTTGCTTCCCTATGTTTATTTTGATTTGTTCCTAGAGAAAAACTATGTTGAAAGATGTTAGTAGCAATGATGCGGATTGGATCCATGATCTGAGGTTTATCCTCATTGCTGCACAGAAGAATTATGTCCTTGATGCACCGCTAGGTGACAAACCTATTGCGGGAGCAGATGCAGATGTTATGAACGTTTGGCTACCTCAATATGATGACTACTTGATAGTTTAGTGCACCATGCTTAATGGCTTAGAATCGGGACTTCAAAGACGTTTTGAACGTCATGGACCATATGAGATGTTCCAGGAGTTGAAGATAATATTTCAAGCAAATACCCGTGTTGAGAGATATGAATTCTCCAACAAGTTCTATAGCTAAAAGATGGAGGAGAATCGCTCAACTAGTGAGCATGTGCTCAGATTGTCTGGGTACTACAATCGCTTGAATCAAGTGGGAGTTAATCTTCCAGAATAAGATACTGATTGATAGAGTTCTCTAGTCACCATCACCAAGTTACTAGAACTTCTTGATGAACTATTATGCAAGGGATGACGAAAATGATTCCCGAGCTCTTCGTGATGTTGAAATCGACGAAGGTAGAAATCAAGAAAGAGCATCAAGTGTTGATGATTGACAAGACCACTAGTTTCAAGAAAAGGGCAAAGGGAAAGAAAGGGAACTTCAAGTAGAATGGCAAGCAAGTTGTCACTCCCACGAAGAAGCCTAAAGCTGGACCAAAGCTTGAAACTGAGTGCTTCTACTACAAAGGAAATGGTCACTGGAAATTGAAATGCCCTGAATATTTGGTGAATAAGTAGGATGGTAAAGTGAACAAGGGTATATTTGATATACAGGTTATTGATGTGTACCATACTAGTGTTTATAGTAACCCCTGAGTATTTGATACTAGTTCGGTTGCTAAAAATTAGTAACTCGAAACAGGAGTTACAGAATAAACAGAGACTAGTTGAGGGTGAAGTGATGATGTGTGTTGGAAGTAGTTCCAAGATTGATATGATCATCATCGCACACTCCCTATACTTTCGGGATTAGTGTTAAACCAGAATAAATGTTATTTGGTGCTTGCGTTGAGCATGAATATGATTTGATCATGTTTATTGCAATACGGTTATTCATTTAAAGCCAGAGAATAATTGTTGTTCTGTTTACATGAATAAAACCTTCGATTATACACCCAATGAAAATAGTTTGTTGGATCTCGAACGTAGTGATACACATATTCATAATATTGATGCCAAAAGATGCAAAGTTAATAATGATAGTGCAACTTATTTGTGGCACTGCCGTTTGGGTCATATCGGTGTAAAGCGCATGAAGAAACTCCATAAAGATGGATTTTCAGAATCACTTGGTTATGAATCATTTGATGCTTGTGAACCGTGCCTTTTGGGCAAGATGACTAAAACTCCGTTCTCTGGAACAACGTAACGAGCTACTGACTTGTTGGAAATAATACATACCGATGTATGCGGTCCAATGAGTGTTGATGCTCGTAGCGAGTATCATTATTTTCTGGCCTTCACAAATGATTTGAGCAGATATGAGTATATCTACTTGATGAAACATAAGTCTGAAATAGTTGAAAGGTTCAAAGAATTTCAAAGTGAAGTGAAAAATCATCATAACAAGAAAATAAAGTTTCTGCGATGTGATCGTGGAGATGAATATTTTGAGTTACGAGTTTGGCCTTTAGTTAAAATAATGTGACACAAACTCATGCCACCTGGAACACCACAGTGTAACGGTGTGTCCGAACGTCATAACCGCACTTTGTTGGATAAGGTGCGATCTATGATGTATCTTACCGATTTACCACTATCGTTTTGGGATTATGCATTAGAGACAGTTGCATTCACTTTAAATAGGGCACCATCAAAATCCGTTGAGATGACACCGTATGAACTATGGTTTAGCAGTAAACCTAAGCTATCATTTCTTAAAGTTTGGAGTTGCGATGCTTATGTGAAAAAGGTTTTCAACTTGATAAGCTCGAACCCAAGTCGGAAAAGTGCGTCTTCATAGAATACGCCAAGGAAACTGTTTGGTACACCTTCTATCACAGATCCGAAGGCAAAACATTCGTTGCTAAAATGGATCCTTTCCAGAGAAGGAGTTTCTCTTGAAAGAAGTCAGTGGGAGGAAAGTAGAACTTGATGAGGTAATTGTACCTTCTCCCGAATTGGAAAGTAGTTCATCACAGAAATCAGTTCCAGTGATTGCTACACCAATTAGTGAGGAAGCTAATGACGATGATCATGAAACTTCAAATCAAGTTACTACAGAACCTTGTGGGTCTTCCAGAGTACGGTCCGCACCAGTGTGGTACGGTAATCCTATTCTGGAAGTCATGTTACTAGACCGTGATAAACCTACGAACTATGAGGAAGTGATGATGATCCCAAATTCCGCGATATGGCTTGAAGGCCATGAAATCTGAGATGGGATCCATTTATGAGAACAAAGTGTGGACTTTGATTGATTTTCCCGATGATCGGCAAGTCATAGAAAATAAATGGATCTTCAAGAGGAAGATGGACGTTGATAGTGGTGTTACTATCTACAAAGCTAGACATGTCGAAAAGGTTTTTGACAAAGTTCAATATGTTGACTACGATGAGTTTTTTCTCACTTGTATCGAGGCTTAAAGTCTGCCCGAATCATGTTAGCAATTGCCACATTTTATGAAATCTGGCAAAAGGATGTCAAAACTGCATTCCTTAATGGATTTATTAAAGAAGAGTTGTATATGATGCAACCAGAAGGTTTTGTCAATCCTCTAAAGGTGCTAACAAATTGTGCAAGCTCCAACAATCCATCTATGGACTGGTGCAAGCATCTCGGAGTAGGAATATACGCTTTGATGAGTTAATCAAAGCATATGGTTTTATACAGACTTTTGGAGAAGCCTGTATTTACAAGGAAGTGAGTGGGAGCTCTGTAACATTTCTAAAACTATATGTAGATGACATATTGTTAATTGGAAATGATATAGAAATTCTGGATATCATAAAACGATACTTTAATAAGAGTTTTTCTAAGAAAGACCTCGATAAAGCTGCTTACACATTGAGCATCAAGATATATAAGATAGATTGAGACGCTTGATAAGATTTTTCAATGAGTACATACCTTGATAAGATTTTGAAGTAATTCAAAATGGAACAGTCAAAGAAGGAGTTCTTGCCTATGTTGCAAGGTTTGAAGTTGAGTAAGACTCAAAACCCGGCCATGGCAGAAAATAGAAAGAGAATGAAAAGTCATTCCCTATGCCTCAGTCATAGGTTCTATAAAGTATGCTATGTTGTGTACTAGACCTATTGTATACCTTGCTCTGAGTTTGGCAAGAGAGTACAATTTTGATCTAAGAGTAGATCACTGAACAGCGGTCAAGAAAATCCTTCGTAAGGACTAAGGAAATATTTCTCGATTATGGAGGTGATAAAAGATCCCGTCGTAAAGAGTTACATCGGTGCAAGCTTTTACACCAATCCAGATGACTCTAAGTCTCAATCTGGATACATATTGAAAGTGGGAGCAATTAGCTAGAGTAGCTTCATGCAGAGCATTGTAGACATAGAATATTTGCAAAATACATACGGCTCTGAATGTGACAGACCCGTTGACTAAACTTCTCTCATGAACAAAACATGATCATACCTTAGTACTCTTTGGGTGTTAATCACGTATCGATGTGAACTAGATTATTGACTCTAGTAAACCCTTTGGGTGTTGATCGCATGATGATGTGAACTATGGGTATTAATCACATACAGATGTGAATATTGGTGTTAAATCGCATGGGATGCGAACTAGATTATTGACTCTAGTGCAAGTGGGAGACTGAAGGAAATATGCCCTAGAGGCAATAATAAAGTTATTATTTATTTCTTTATTTCATGATAAATGTTTATTATTCATGCTAGAATTGTATTAACCGAAAACATAATACATGTGTGAATACATAGACAAACATAGTGTCACTAGTATGCCTCTACTTGACTAGCTTGTTGAATCAAAGATGGTTAAGTTTCCTAGCCATAGACATGAGTTGTCATTTGATTACAAGGATCACATCATTAGGAGAATGATGTGATTGACATGACCCATTCCGTTAGCTTAGCACTTGATCGTTTAGTATGTTGCTATTGCTTTCTTCATGACTTATACATGTTCCTTCAACTATGAGATTATGCAACTCCCATTTACCGGAGGAACACTTTGCGTGCTACCAAACGTCACAACGTAACTGGGTGATTATAAAGGAGCTCTACAGGTGTCTCCAAACGTACATGTTGAGTTGGCGTATTTCGAGATTAGGTTTTGTCACTTTGATCGTCAGAGAGGTATCTCTGGGCCCTCTCGGTAATGCACATGACTATAAGCCTTGCAAGCAATGTAGCTAATGAGTTAGTTACGAAATGATGCAATACGTAAAGAGTAAAGAGACTTGCCAGTAATGAGATTGAACTAGGTATTGAGATACCGAAGATCAAATCTCGGGCAAGTAACATACCGATGACAAAGGGAACAACATATGTTGTTATGCGGTTTGACCGATAAAGATCTTCGTAGAATATTTAGGAGCCAATATGAGCATCCAAGTTCCGCTATTGGTTATTGACCGGAACTGTTCTCGGTCATGTGTACATAGTTCTCGAAGCCGTAGGGTCCGCACGCTTAAGGTTTCAATGACAGTTATATTATGAGTTTATGAGTTTTGATGTACTGAAGTTTGTTCGGATTCCCGAATGTGATTATGGACATGACGAGGAGTCTCAAAATGGTCGATACATGAACATTGATATATTAGAAGCCTATATTTGGATGTCGGAAGTGTTCCGGGTGAAATCGGGATTTTACCGGAGTACCGGGAGGTTACCGGAACCCCCCGAGGGCTTAATGGGCCTTATTGGGCTTTAGGGGAGAGAGAGAGGCAGGCCGCGCCCCCCCCCTAATGACTAGTCCAAATTGGACTAGGGGGAGGGGCGGCGCCCCCACCTTCCTTCTCTTCCCTCTCCCCCTTGTCTCCTACTCTTACTACTTGGAAGGGGGGATCCTACTCCCGGTGGGAGTAGGACTCCTCCTAGGGCGCGCCATAGAGAGGGCCGGCCCTCCCCTCCTCCACTCCTTTATATACGGGGAGGGGGAACCCCTTGGAGATACAACAATTGATCTCTTGATCTCTTAGCCGTGTGCGGTGCCCCCTCCACCATAGTCCTCCTCGATAATATTGTAGCGGTGCTTAGGCAAAGCCCTGCGACGGTAGAACATCAAGATCGTCACCACGCCATCGTGCTGACGGAACTCTCCCTCGACACTCGGCTGGATCGGAGTTCGAGGGACGTTATCGAGCTGAACGTGTGCTAGAACTCGAAGGTGTCGTAGTTTCGGTGCTTGATCGGTCGGGCTGTGAAGACGTACGACTACATCAACCACGTTGTTATAAAGCTTCCGCTTTCGGTCTACGAGGGTACATGGACACACTCTCCCCTCTCGTTTCTATGCATCACCATGATCTTGCGTGTACGTAGGAATTTTTTTGAAATTACTACGTTCCCCAACAGGGGCGTCCCTGGCAAGGGCACCAAGCACCGAGCCCATGCACACGGAGGAGGAGGAGGAGAACGCGGGCGCCGGTGGCTTTTCCTTGATGTTGAACCTTGGCGGAGAGGGGACTTCTGCTTCTCGGCTTGGCACGGGTAAGCCACTCGCTTTCCATTTCTGCTTGCGTTCTTTCTTTCTTATTTTTTACCGGCTTTTGATCTTGGCCCCGCCCTGTTCCCTTCTTGGCATCCAGACTTCCCCTTGATGGATGCAGAGGACATCGATACAATCATCGAGGATGTCACCAGGGACGCCGCGGCGCAGGCCGAGAAGATCGCCACCTAGGAGAGCGCAAGGGGCGCTGCTGAGGATGCCGCCAAGGGGCCCGCCGGGGAGCCCAGCAAGGGACCTGCCGTGAAGGCCTGCAAGGCTGCTGCCAAGGAGGTGGTTGATAACCAGCCCTCCTCCTCCGCCGCCTCCAGCTCTGGCAGGTACCTGAGGGTGGGTGACGACTTGTTCGTCCACCTTCCAGGCGCGTCGAGCACCAGGACACCCGTCGAGGGAGAGGTGTTTGACGATGAAGTGCTTTCCACCGCCGGGCTCGAGGTCGTCGACGAGCCGAGCATTAGTGGCGACGGCTCCCAGGAGGAGCAGCTTCTCCAGGCCATGGGCGCCAACTTCCAGAAGCTCCAGGCGCTCCATCGCGCCCGTTTGGACAAGACCAAGTCCAGGACGGTGGTGGTGGAGAAAGCGGAGGCGGACCTCTAGGAGCGTGTCACCGAGGCGCAGGACTGGTTCCGCCAGGCTCAAGACGAGCTGAAGGCCGCCCAAGGTGAGCTGGCCAAGCATGACGTGGAGCTCACCCTTGAAGTTGGCCAACGTCGAGAAGGCCCAAGAGGCGGCGAAGAGGGCCGCCGCCACCGAAGCCGCCCGGACCCAGCATGAAGCCGCACTAAACTCCCAGGAGGAGGACCTTGCCGCACACGAGGAGAAGCTCGCCGCCACGCTCTGCGACAAGGATGAAGAGGTGGACAAGCTCGTCGTACAGCGGACCCGAGAGCTGGAGCAGAGTCACAGGGAGGCACTCGATGCCCAGGCTCTGGTTCACACCAGCAAGGTGAAGGAGCTGGAGGCGGAGCGGGATGAGCTGAAGGAGCAAACTCTGAAGTTGTCCAAGGAGAAGGATATGCTCAACAGCGCCCTGGAGGAGGCGCATGGTGTGGCCGTTAGCAGGGCCGGAGAGCTCTCCGAGGCCAACAACTCCATCAGAGACCTCAAGCTGAAGCTGGAGGATCTCGAGAAGATGTTGTCGGAGGCCAAGGCCCGAGAAGGGATCCTGACCAAGGACCTGGAGACCGAAAAGCAGCTGTGGAGGAATGAGGCCGCCAACCTTAACGACCATGTGGAGGGCGAGAAGCGTTGGGTCGGACGCCTCGCCGTCGTTGTGAACTCGGCCGCCACGCAGCTGGCCACCATGGGGATGTCGGACGTGAGGTACGCCCCAGAGACGAGCCTGAGCCCCAACACCAACGTGACCCTGTTCTTTGAGAGGGTCGTCGGCGCCCTGGAGCGGCTTCACTCCAACCGGGCAGCCTCCCTTGCCGAGGAGTCCTGGATGCTCTGCCGGGGCGCCATGACCACGGTGCTTGCCAAGATAGCGCACTGGCATCCTGACCTGGACTTCGAAGCTGCGCTAAAGAGCTTGCCCGAGGATGCTGACATCGCGGTGCTCAAGGAGCGTATCAAGCTCATCATCAGCCGCATCGACAAAATCAAGAGGTTGGAGGGCCAGCGCCGGGACTATGCACCCCATTTCTTATCGCCACTGCAGGTTCATGACCAAGACAATTGCTATCTTTAGTTAGAACTGAAGGAAATATGCCCTAGAGGCAATAATAAAGTTATTATTTATTTCCTCATATCATGATAAATGTTTATTATTCATGCTAGAATTGTATTACCCGGAAACATGATACATGTGTGAATACATAGACAAACATAATGTCACTAGTATGCCTCTACTTGACTAGCTCATTAATCAAAGATGGTTATGTTTCCTAACCATAGACATGTGTTGTCATTTGATCAACGGAATCACATCATTAGGAGAATGATGTGATTGACATGACCCATTCCGTTAGCCTAGCACTTGAACATTTAGTATGTTGCTATTGCTTTCTTCATGACTTATACAAAGTTCCTACAACTATGAGATTATGCAACTCCCGTTTACCGGAGGAATACTTTGTGTGCTACGAAACATCACAACGTAACTGGGTGATTATAAAGGAGCTCTACAGGTGTCTCTGAAGGTACATGTTGAGTTGGCGTATTTCGAGATTAGGTTTTGTCACTCCGATTGTCGGAGAGGTATCTCTGGGCCCTCTCGGTAATGCACATCACTATAAGCCTTGCAAGCAATGTAGCTAATGAGTTAGTTACGGAATGATGCATTACATAACGAGTAAAGATACTTGCCGGTAACGAGATTGAACTAGGTATTGGATACCGACGATCAAATCTCGGGTAAGTAACATGCCGATGACCGATAAAGGGAACAACGTATGTTGTTATGCGGTTTGACCGATAAAGATCTCCGTAGAATATGTAGGAGCCAATATGAGCATCCAGGTTCCGCTATTGGCTATTGACCGGGAACAGTTCTAGGTCATGTCTACATAGTTCTCGAACCCGTAGTGTCCGCACGCTTAACGTTACGATGACAGTTTTATTATGAGTTTATAAGTTTTGTTGTACCGAAGGTTGTTCGGAGTACCGGATATGATCACGGACATGACAAGGAGTCTCGAAATGGTCGAGACATAAAGATTGATATATTGGAAGCCTATATTTGGATATCGAAAATGTTCCGGGTGAAATAGGGATTTTACCGGAGTACCGGGGGGTTACCGGAACCCCCCCAGGGGTTAATGGGCCTACATGGGCCATGACGGAGAAGAGGAGGGCCGGCCAGGGCAGGCCGCACGCCCCCTCCCCCCTAGTCCGAATAGGACAAGGAAAGGGGGGCAGCGCCCCCCTTTCCTATTTCCCCTCCCCCCTTTCCTTCTCCAACAAGGCAAGAGGAGGGAGTCCTACTCCCGATGGGAGTAGGACTCCTCTAGGCGCACCCCTAGGGGGCCGGCCGCACCTCCCCCTCCCTCCTTTATATACGGGGGCAAGGGGGCACCCCAAGACACACAAGTTGATCATCGTGATCGTTCCTTAGCCGTGTGCGGTGCCCTCCTCCACCATATTCCACCTCGGTCATATTGTTGCGGTGCTTAGGCGAAGCCCTGCGTCGGTAGAACATCATCATCGTCACCACGCCGTCATGCTGACGGAACTCATCCCCAACACCCTGCTGGATCGGAGTCCGGGGATCGTCATCGAGCTGAACGTGTGCTGAACTCGGAGGTGCCGTACGTTCGGTGCTTGGATCGGTCGGATCGTGAAGACGTACGACTACATCAACCGCATTGTCATAACGCTTCCGCTTACGGTCTACGAGGGTACGTGGACAACACTCTCCCCTCTCGTTGCTATGCATCACCATGATCTTGCGTGTGCGTAGGAATTTTTTTGAAATTACTACGTTCCCCAACAGTGGCATCCGAGCCAGGTTTTATGCGTAGATGTCATATGCACGAGTAGAACACAAGTGAGTTGTGGGCGATACAAGTCATCCTGCTTACCAGTATGCCATACTTTGGTTCAGCGGTATTGTGAGATGAAGCGGCCCGGACCGACATTACGCGTACGCTTACGCGAGACTGGTTTCACCGTTACGAGCACTCGTTTCTTAAAGGTAACTGGCGGGTGTCTGTCTCTCTCACTTTAGTTGAACTGAGTATGGCTACGCCCGGTCCTTGCGAAGGATAAAGCAGCACTAACTTGATGAACTATCATTGTGGTTTTGATGCTAGGTAAGAACGGTTCTTGCTCAGCCCGTAGCACCCACGTAAAATTTTGCAACAACAAAGTAGAGGACGTCTAACTTGTTTTTGCAGGGCATGTTGTGATGTGATATGGTCAAGACGTGATGCTATATTTTATTGTATGAGATGATCATGTTTTGTAACCGAAGTTATCGGCAACTGGCAGGAGCCATATGGTTGTCGCTTTATTGTATGAAATGTAAATGCCCTGTAATTGTTTTACTTTATCACTAAGCGGTAGCGATAGTCGTAGAAGCAATAGATGGCGTAACGACAACGATGCTACGATGGAGATCAAGGTGTCGCACTAGTGACGATGGTGATCACGATGGTGCTTTGGAGATGGAGATCACAAGCACAAGATGATGATGGCCATATCATATCACTTATATTGATTGCATGTGATGTTTATCCTTTATGCATCTTATCTTGCTTTGATTGACGGTAGCATTTTAAGATGATCTCTCACTAAATTATCAAGAAGTGTTCTCCTTGGGTATGCACCGTTGTGAAAGTTCTTCGTGCTGAGACACCACGTGATGATCGGGTGTGATAGGCTCTACATTCAAATACAACGAGTGCAAAACAGTTGCACATGCGGAATACTCAGGTTAAACTTGACGAGCCTAGCATATACAGATATGGCCTCGGAACACGGAGACCGAAAGGTCGAACGTGAATCATATAGTAGATATGATCAACATAGAGATGTTCACCATTGAAACTACTCCATCTCACGTGATGATCGGACATGGTTTATTTGATTTGGATCACGTGATCACTTAGATGACTAGAGAGATGTCTGTCTAAGTGGGAGTTCTTAAGTAATATGATTAATTGAACTTAAATTTATCATGAACTTAGTACCTGATAGTATTTTGCTTGTCTATGTTTGTTGTAGATAGATGGCTCGTGCTGTTGTTCCGTTGAATTTTAATGCGTTCCTTGAGAAAGCTAAGTTGAAAGATGATGGTAGCAATTACACGGACTGGGTCCGTAACCTGAGGATTATCCTCATTGCTGCACAGAAGAATTACGTCCTGGAAGCACTGTTGGGTGCCAGGCCTGCTGCAGATGCAACTGACGACGTTAAGAACATCTGGCAGAGCAAAGCTGATGACTACTCGATAGTTCAGTGTGCCATGCTTTATGGCTTGGAACCGGGTCTTCAACGACGTTTTGAACGTCATGGAGCATATGAGATGTTCCAGGAGTTGAAGTTAATATTTCAAGCAAATGCCCGGATTGAGAGATATGAAGTCTCCAATAAGTTCTATAGCTGTAAGATGGAGGAGAATAGTTCTGTCAGTGAACACATACTCAAAATGTCTGGGTATAATAATCACTTGATTCAACTTGGAGTTAATCTTCCTGATGATAGTGTCATTGGCAGAATTCTTCAATCACTGTCACCAAGCTACAAGAGCTTCGTGATGAACTATAATATGCAAGGGATGGACAAGACTATTCCCGAGCTCTTAGCAATGCTAAAGGCTGCGGAGGTAGAAATCAAAAAGGAGCATCAAGTGTTGATGGTCAATAAGACCACCATTTTCAAGAAAAAGGGCAAAGGGAAGAAGAAGGGGAACTTCAAGAAGAACAGCAAACAAGTTGTTGCTCAAGAGAAGAAACCCAAGTCTGGACCTAAGCCTGAGACTGAGTGCTTCTACTGCAAGCAAACTGGACACTAGAAGCGGAACTGCCCCAAGTATTTGGCGGATAAGAAGGATGGCAAAGTGAACAAAGGTATATGTGATATACATGTTATTGATGTGTACCTTACTAATGCTCGCAGTAGTACCTGGGTATTTGATACTGGTTCCGTTGCTAATATTTGCAACTCGAAACAGGGACTACGGATTAAGCGAAGATTGGCTAAGGACGAGGTGACGATGCGCGTGGGAAATGGTTCCAAAGTCGATGTGATCGCGGTCAGCACGCTACCTCTACATCTACCATCGGGATTAGTTTTAGACCTAAATAATTGTTATTTGGTGCCAGCATTGAGCATGAACATTAATCTGGATCTTGTTTGATGCGAGACAGTTATTCATTTAAATCAGAGAATAATGGTTGTTCTATTTATATGAGTAATATCTTTTATGGTCATGCACCCTTGAAGAGTGGTCTATTTTTATTGAATCTCGACAGTAATGATACACATATTCATAATGTTGAAGCCAAAAGATGCAGAGTTGATAATGATAGTGCAACTTATTTGTGGCATTGCCGTTTAGGTCATATCAGTGTAAAGCGCATGAAGAAACTCCATACTGATGGACTTTTGGAATCACTTGATTATGAATCACTTGGTACTTGCGAACCGTGCCTCATGGGCAAGATGACTAAAACGCCGTTCTCCAGAACTATGGAGCGAGCAACTAATTTATTGGAAATCATACATACTGATGTATGTGGTCCAATGAATATTGAGGCTCGCGGCGGGTATCATTATTTTCTCACCTTCACAGATGATTTAAGTAGATATGGGTATATCTACTGGATGAAACATTTGAAAAGTTCAAAGAATTTCAGAGTGAAGTGGAAAATCATCGTAACAAGAAAATAAAATTTCTACGATCTGACCATGGAGGAGAATATTTGAGTTACGAGTTTGGTTTACATTTGAAACAATGCGGAATAGTTTCGCAACTCACGCCACCCGGAACACCACAACGAAATGGTGTGTCCGAACATCGTAATCGTACTTTACTAGATATAGTGCGATCTAGGATGTCTCTTACTGATTTACCACTATCGTTTTGGGGTTATGCTTTAGAGACGGCTGCATTCACGTTAAATAGGGCACCATCAAAATCCGTTGAGACGACGCCTTATGAACTGTGGTTTGGCAAGAAACCAAAGTTGTCGTTTCTTAAAGTTTGGGGCTGCGATGCTTATGTGAAGAAACTTCAACCAGATAAGCTCGAACCCAAATCGGAGAAATGTGTCTTAATAGGATACCCAAAAGAGACTATTGGGTACACCTTCTATCAAAGATCTGAGGGCAAGATTTTTGTTGCTAAATTCAGATCCTTTCTAGAGAAGGAGTTTCTCTCGAAAGAAGTGAGTGGGAGGAAAGTAGAACTTGATGAGGTAATTGTACCTGCTCCCTTATTGGAAAGTAGTTCATCACAAGAACCGGTTCCTGTGACAACTACACCATTTAGTGAGGAAGCTAATGATATTGATCATGAAACTTCAGATCAAGTTTCTACTGAACCTCGTAGGTCTACCAGAGTAAGATCCGCACCAGAGTGGTATGGTAATCCTCTTATGGAAGTCATGCTACTTGACCATGACAAACCTACGAACTATGAGGAAGCCATGATGAGCCCAGATTCCGGAAAATGGCTTGAAGCCATGAAATCTGAGATGGGATCCATGTATAAGAACAAAGTATGGACTTCGGTTGACTTGCCCGATGATCGGCAAGCCATTGAGAATAAATTGATCTTCAAGAAGAAGACTGACGCTGATGGTAATGTAACTGTCTACAAAGCTCGACGTGTTGCGAAAGGTTTTCGACAAGTTCAAGGAGTTGACTACGATGAGACTTTCTCACCCGTAGCGATGCTTAAGTCTGTCCGAATCATGTTAGCAATTGCCGAATTTTATGATTATGAAATTTGGCAAATGGATGTCAAAACTGCATTCCTGAATGGATTTCTGGAAGAAGAGTTGTATATGATGTAACCGGAAGGTTTAGTCGATCCAAAAGGTGCTAACGAAGTGTGCAAGCTCCAGCGATCCATTTATGGACCGGTGCAAGCATCTCAGAGTTGGAATAAACGCTTTGATAGTGTGATCAAAGCATATGGTTTTATACAGACTTTTGGAGAAGCCTGTATTTACAAGAAAGTGAGTGGGAGCTTTGTAGCATTTCTGATATTATATGTAGATGACATATTGTTGATCGTAAATGATATAGAATTTCTGGATAGCATAAAGGGATACTTGAATAAAAGTTTTTCTATGAAAGAGATCAGTGAAGCTGCTTACATATTGGGCATCAAGATCTATAGAGATAGATCAAGATGCTTAATTGGACTTTCACAAGCACATACCTTGATAAAGTTTTGAAAAAGTTCAAAATGGACCAGGCAAAGAAATGGTTCTTACCTGTATTACAAGGTGTGAAGTTGAGTCAGACTCAATGCTCGACCACAGCAGAAGATAGAGAGAAAATGAAAGATGTTCCCTATGCTTCAGCCATAGGCTCTCTCATGTATGCAATGCTGTGTACCAGTCCTGACGTATGCTTAGCAATAAGCTTGGCAGGAAGGTACCAAAGTAATCCAGGAGTGGATCACTGGACAGCGGTCAAGAACATCCTGAAATACCTGAAAAGGAATAAGGATATGTTTCTCGTTTATGGAGGTGACAAAGAGCTAGTCATAAATGGTTACGTCGATGCAAGCTTTGACACTGATCCAGACGATTCTAAATCGCAAACCGGATACGTGTTTTTATTAAACGGTGGAGCTGTAAGTTGGTGCAGTTCTAAACAAAGCGTCGTGGCAGGATCTACATGCGAAGCGGAGTACATAGCTGCTTCGGAAGCAGCAAATGAAGGAGTCTGGATGAAGGAGTTCATTTCCGATCTAGGTGTCATACCTAGTGCATCGGGACCAATGAAGATCTTCTGTGACAATACTGGTGCAATTGCCTTGGCAATGGAATCCAGATTTCACAAGAGGACCAAGCACATCAAGAGACGCTTCAATTCCATCCGGGACCAAGTCCAGGTGGGAGACATAGAGATTTGCAAGATACATACGGATCTGAATGTTGCAGGCCCGTTGACTAAGCCTCTTCCACGAGCAAAACATGATCAACACCAAGACTCCATGGGTGTTAGAATCATTACTGTGTAATCTAGATTATTGACTCTAGTGCAAGTGGGAGACTGAAGGAAATATGCCCTAGAGGCAATAATAAAGTTATTATTTATTTCCTCATATCATGATAAATGTTTCTTATTCATGCTAGAATTGTATTACCCGGAAACATGATACATGTGTGAATACATAGACAAACATAACGTCAGTAGTATGCCTCTACTTGACTAGCTCATTAATCAAAGATGGTTATGTGTCCTAACCATAGACATGTGTTGTCATTTGATTAACGGAATCACATCATTAGGAGAATGATGTGATTGACATGACCCATTCCGTTAGCCTAGCACTTGGTCGTTTAGTATGTTGCTATTGCTTTCTTCATGACTTATACAAAGTTCCTACAACTATGAGATTATGCAACTCCCGTTTACCGAAGGAACACTTTGTGTGCTACCAAACGTCACAACGTAACTGGGTGAGTATAAAGGAGCTCTACAGGTGTCTCCGAAGGTACATGTTGAGTTGGCGTATTTCGAGATTAGGTTTTGTCACTCCGATTGTCGGAGAGGTATCTCTGGGCCCTCTCGGTAATGCACATCACTATAAGCCTTGCAAGTAATGTAGCTAATGAGTTAGTTACGGAATAATGCATTACGTAACGAGTAAAGAGACTTGCTGGTAACGAGATTGAACTAGGTATTGGATACCGACGATCGAATCTCGGGTAAGTAACATACCGCTGACAAAGGGAAAAACGTATGTTGTTATGCAGTTTGACCGATAAAGATCTTCGTAGAATATGTAGGAGCCAATATGAGCATCCAGGTTCCGCTATTGGTTATTGACCGGGAACAGTTCTAGGTCATGTCTACATAGTTCTCGAACCCGTAGGGTCCGCACGCTTACCGTTACGATGACAGTTTTTTTATGAGTTTATAAGTTTTGATGTACCGAAGGTTGTTCGGAGTCCCGGATATGATCACGGACATGACGAGGAGTCTCGAAATGGTTGAGACATAAAGATTGATATATTGGAAGCCTATATTTGGATATCGGAAACGTTCCGGGTGAAATAGGGATTTTACCGGAGTACTGGGGGGGTTACCGGAACCCCCCCGGGGGTTAATGGGCCTACATGGGCCATGAGGGAGAAGAGGAGGGTCGGGCAGGGCAGGCCACGCGCCCCCTCCCCCCTAGTCCGAATAGGACAAGGAAGGGGGGGCGCCCCCCTTTCCTCTTTCCTCTCCCCCTTTCCTTCTCCAACAAGGCAAGAGGAGGGAGTCCTACTCCCGGTGGGAGTAGGACTCCTCCAGGCGCACCCCTAGGGGGCCGGCCGCACCTCCCCCTCCCTCCTTTATATACGGGGGAAGGGGCACCCCAAGACACACAAGTTGATCATCCTGATTGTTCCTTAGCCGTGTGCGGTGCCCCCTCCACCATATTCCACCTCGGTCATATCGTTGCGGTGCTTAGGTGAAGCCCTGCGTCGGTAGAACATCATCATCGTCACCACGCGGTCGTGCTGACGGAACTCATCCCCAACACCCTGCTGGATCGGAGTCCAGGGATCGTCATTGAGCTGAACGTGTGCTGAACTCGGAGGTGCCGTACGTTTGGTGCTTGGATCGGTCGGATCGTGAAGACGTACGACTACATCAACCGCGTTGTCATAACGCTTCCACTTACGGTCTACGAGGGTACGTGGACAACACTCTCCCCTCTCGTTGCTATGCATCACCATGATCTTCCGTGTGCGTAGGAAATTTATTGAAATTACTACGTTCCCCAACAAGAACCGTGGCGGCAATTTCTGTAATATAACTCTGCAGTACCTCTGACATTATGCATGTTATTTTCCTGTTCGATTTGCCTTTGTATGTCCACCCTACGCTAACAGGGTAGGCTTGTCGGCGCGTAAAGCCAGGGCGGCGTCTTGAGGACGGATCCCCATTGGTCTGCCGGGTGCACTTGTTGCTGAGCGAACCACCTTACCGCCCTTAACGTGGCCGCTCGAACTGTCGAGCTTGACTCGAGTCAGAGCCGAAAGCGTTGCTAATTGCGGAAGGCTACCCTGCCGCCCTTGACGCGGCTGCTTGAGCTGTTGAGCGGACTCGAAACAGAACAAGGGCGTTGCCAATTGCGGGAGGGCCCCACTGCATACAGGTTTCCCACACATAGGCAGAATCTCCGAGGACGATAACCTTATATTAAGGAGAAAGGTTTAAAGTTTGGCATGACTTAGCTTTCTCATCTCCACCCTGGCATCCTTCGCGCTCGCAGGCAGCGCCACTCTCTTGGTCGCCTTCTTCGCGGGAGCCATGGCGATGAAGAACTGCTAGGCCAACTACTAGACCAGATTCTCACAATCGCGCCCCTAGCTGGCGCGCCGAAGATGTCGATGGGAAACAACACCTATGCGATCACAAGAATCCCTACTACAGTTGCGGTGCGCGGGGTTGTGAGAAGAGCAGGATTAGTAACCAGCACAAGGATCGTTTACCCAGGTTCGGGCCGCGAGGATGCGTAAAACCCTAGTCCTGCTTTGGTGGATGTATCGAGTGTTCTTGAGCTCTTGAACTAGCTACGGTGGCTGCATGGTTCAAAAGAGCCGAATCCCTCTCCAGTATGCCATGGGCCTCCTTTTATAGTCGAAAGGGGCTGCCACAATGGCACACAGGAGGTGGAAAGGCCTACAGCGCTATGAGCTTATCGCTCGTATTACAGGATAAGACGCATTTAATACATAGCTTAGGAGTCCCCTTGCTTTATCGGGGATGGGAGCAAGGCCCGCCCCATCCGTCGATGCCCCCCTCGCTTAGACATGCGCCCTGGCCAGCGATGCAAGCGGTGCCATGTAGGCAGGCAAGCATCTGAGGTGGCGAGATGGTGGAGCCTCCACGAAGATCTGCATGCCACCACGCAGGCATGTGCTGAGTTGGCCTGAAAGCTGCATGTTGCCACGCAGGTGCCTGCCCAGCTGGTTGGGCTGGCAGCTGCATGTGAACGGCGGTGGAGATTTGGTTGGTGCGGGCCTGGCAGTGGCCCTGCTGACGCCCTTGGCAAGGGTCTTGCCGGGTGGCCCAGCAAGGGTCTTGCCGTGGCGCGCTAGCGTCCCCGGCAAGGATCTTGCCGGGGGTCTTGCAGGTTTCCTCGGCAAGGATCTTGTCGAGGATCGTTGCCTTCCAACCCTCATCTGATCTTGAATATTCTTTGTCTTCACAAAGATCTGCATGCCACTATGGAGGTGCCTCCCGAGCCCTGGCCCAACGTAGTTGATGGTGTTGGAGACCCTCGAACCCTCCCGAGCCCTGGCCCAACGTAGTTGATGGTGTTGGAGACCGTCGGTTCCAGGGTGGCTCACTCCACTGGTGTGGGTGAGACGCCTTGGCAAGGGGCTTGCCGGGGCCGCTGAGGCTGCCCCGACAAGGGTCTTGCCAGGGAAACCTACTTCGTCCATCTGCTCTCTATGGTCTCGGTCTTTGGCGTTGCGCTGATTGTCTTGTGCCTTCGGCTTCTCTCCGGCTCCCCTGCTTTGCCCTGCTATGTGCGGCCGTGGCGCGTGGCTCTGACTGCCCGTGCACAAGTAACGGGGTCAAAAGGAGAGCCCCTACTTTTGTACACCAACATTAGGCTATGCTCAGCCAGCCTTCGTGGGATCCCTAGCATATCTGAAGGGTGCCAGGCAAAGATGTCCCAATTCTCGCATAGGAACGCCCGCAGTGCAGCATCTATTGTGGGGTTCAGCTGTGCCCCGATGGATGTTGTTTTTGTAGAGTCTATTGGGTGGACTTGGAATTTGACTATTTCGTCTGCTAGTTTGAAAGAGGTGGACTTGGATCATTTGTCAAGTATCACGTCGTCCATGTCCACTGAGGAGCGCAGCGCAGTTAGTTCTTTGGCCGCGAGGGCTTCGGATAATGCCTCAAGGGCCAGGGCGGCGGTTTTATTTTCGATGCGGAGTGCTACATCCAGATCACTGGCTAGAGTGATGATTCTGTTGGGCCCGAGCATCTTGAGCTTCATGTACCCGTAATGGGGTATAGCTTGGAAGCTCGCGAATGCGTCCCGCCCTAAAAGGGCGTGGTATCCGCTACTGAGCGGGGCCACTTGGAATGTTATCCCTTCGGACCTGTAATTCTTTGGCGTGCCGAATACCACATCCAATGTGATTTTTCCCGCACATCGTGCCTCCCGACTAGGGATAATTCCTCTGAAGGTCGTGCTGCTTTGCTCAATGCGGCTCTTCTCTATTTCCATTTTGTTGCGAGTTTCCTCGTAGATGAGGTTTAATCCGCTGCCACCGTCCATGAGCACTTTAGTAAGACGGAAGCCGTCCACAATTGGACTGAGGACCAAAGCGGCTGGTGCTCGGACTGTTCGGAATTGAGGTTCGTCACTGGCATTGAAGGTTATGGCCCTGTCGTTCCATGGATTTATTGTTGCGACGTGGCAGACTTTGGCGAGGATGCGGAGTGCTCTCTTGCACCTATTATTTGAGGAGAAAGTCTCGAAGACTATCAATACTGTATTGTTGTTTTCTGCGGGATGATGCTCTGCAGCATTGTTAATGAGGAGATCCTCGCCGCTCTTGGCCACCTGCCGAAGTATCCAACATGCTCTAAGGATGTGTGTTGGTATGGTATCCGGTGTGGTGTGAATTTTGCATGGCCCATTGAGCCATCCCTCCAATACGGTTCCACACCCTATAGTGGGCTTTGGTTTCTTTGTAATTGGATCGGGTGACTTGCGAGAGTGTACCCTTTTAGTTCGGATGAGGGGTTTAGTGAGAGCCGGAGGATCCCAGAATTTTGCCTGGGTTTTCCAGGCATTTTCCATCACACAGTACTTCCGTACTATGGCCGCCAAGTCAGCGAAGTATGATATGTCACGGCGACTTATGGCATTGAGGATTCCTTTGTCCGTGCAATTTTTGCAAAAAGAATGAGATTGTGTCTTCCTCGCGACAATCCTTGACATTGCTCATTACAAGGAGGAATCTGGCCCAAAAGTGATGTACTGTCTCTTGGGATTGTTGCCTAATGTGGGAAAGATCGCTTGTATCTGGGTGGGTGGGTGGATTTAAGTTCGAACCCTGACCCGATCTGAGACCCAGGGGCAGAGGAACTTCTGAACTTGGTAGTTTGGGTTCCGGGATGTTACCCAATTTTCTGGCCCGATGTCCGATTCTAAGTTCGGATTTTGGGTCATGTCTTCCCGCAAATGGGTATCCGGCTCGGAGAGCTCAGGAATCCGGACATATTTCATCCTCAAGATAGAGGAAGAATCGCTGCATTGCTCCTCCACCACTGCTATCTGATGGGTGACCGGCGGAGAGTTAATCTCTCTCTGATTGGGTTTAAGCCCAATTCGATCTAGTCCATAGCAACTCCCAAGGCTGCGATGCGATCCAAGAGCTCATTCAAGGACGAAAGTTCCATTGGATCCATCTGCTCGACGTATTCCGAGCTGACGAGGAGAATGTTTTTGATGACCCGAGAAGTCAATGTCGGCACGGCGGCCGAACGGGCGGTCATAACGAAGCCGCCTAGTCGGAGGGTTTGGCCTAAAGCCACGTTTCCCCCAGAGGTGATGTTGTCCTCGATAAAAAGGCGAGCCATCAAACCTTTTTTCGACGTCACGGTGGAACTCTCAATGAAAGCACCAATGTCGGTGTCAAAACCGGCGGATCTCGGGTAGGGGGTCCCGAACTATGCGTCTAAGGCTAATGGTAACAGGAGGCGGGGGACACAGTGTTTACCTAGGTTCGGGCCCTCTCTATGGAGTTAATACCCTACTTACTGCTTGATTGATCTTGATGATATGAGTATTACAAGAGTTGATCTACCACGAGATCGTAGAGGCTAAACCCTAGAAGCTAGCCTATGATTATGATTGTTGTTGTCCTACGGACTAAACCCTCCGGTTTATATAGAGAACGGAGGGGGCTAGGGTTACACAGAGTTGGTTACAGAGAAGGAAATCTACATATCCGAATTGCCAAGCTTGCCTTCGACGCAAAGGAGAGTCCCACCCGGACACGGGATGAAGTCTCCAGTCTTGTATCTTCATAGTCCAACAGTCCGGCATAAGCATATAGTCCGGCTGTCCGAGGACCCCCTAATTCAGGACTCCCTCACCCACCGTGTATGAATTGGGGTAAGAGGCAATTTTGGCCGAGGAGAGAATGTGTTTTGGTGCCCACCATATATGAATCTGGCTGAGAGGCGGTTATGTCACGTTTGAGTGAAATTACAAACTTGCCCTATCTACACCTATACCAGTCGAGCCGACAGGTTTTGAGTGTCAGGAATAGTAGTAATATCCATCTCCCCTATTTTGGTTTTGGGCGGTTATGGTGGAGCAGTGACTGTGTATTTCGCCGCTTCATTCAAATTTTGGGAGAAAAAGGTTGCACGTTTACAGTGCCTACTTAATTCAAATCAATTTTGTACTCTTTTATCTAGGCTGGATCGATTTTGTATTCTGATACGTCTTCAATGTATCTATAATTTTTGATTATTCCATGCTACTATATTATCTGTTTTGGATGTTTAATGGGCTTTACTATACACTTTTATATTATTTTTGGGACTAACCTATTAACTGGAGGCCCAGCCTAAATTGCTGGTTTTTTGCCTACTTCAGTGTTTCGCAGAAAAGGAATATCAAACGGAGTCCAAACGGAATGAAACCTTTGGGAGACTTATTTTTGGAACAAATGCAATCCAGGAGACTTGGAGTAGACGTCATGGAAGCAACAAGGTGGCCACGAGGGTCCAGGGCGCGCCCTACCATCTGGGTGCACCTCCCACCCTCGTAGGCCCCTCGTGGCTCCCCTGACCGACTTCTTTCGCCTATATATATCCATATACCCCGAAAACATCCAGGAGCACCATAGATCGGGAGTTCCGCCGCCGCAAGCCTCTGTAGCCACCAAAAACCAATCGGGACCCTGTTCTAACACCCTGCCAGAGGGGGGGATCCCTCACCGGTGGCCATCTTCATCATCCCAGTGCTCTCCATGACGAGGAGGGAGTAGTTCACCCTCGGGGCTGAGGGTGTGTACCAGTAGCTATATGTTTGATCTCTCTCTCTCTCTCTCTCTCTCTCTCTCGTGTTCTTTATTTGGCACGATCTTGATGTATCGTGAGCTTTGCTATTATAGTTGGATCTTATGATGTTTCTCCCCCTCTACTCTCTTGTGATGAATTGAGTTTTCCCCTTCAAGTTATCTTATCGGATTGAGTCTTTAAGGATTTGAGAACACTTGATGTATGTCTTGCATGTGCTTATCTGTGGTGACAATGGGATATTCACGTGATCTACTTGATGTACATTTTGGTGATCAACTTGCGGGTTCAGTGACCTTGTGAACTTATGCATAGGGGTTGGCACACATTTTCGTCTTGACTCTCTGATAGAAACTTTGGGGCGCTTTTTGAAGTTCTTTGTGTTGGTTGAATAGATGAATCTAAGATTGTGTGATGCATATTGTATAATCATACCCACGGATACTTGAGGTGACATTGGAGTATCTAGGTGACATTAGAGTTTTTGTTGATTTGTGGCTTAAGGTGTTATTCTAGTACGAACTCTAGGATAGGTCGAACGGAAAGAATAGCTTCGTGTTATTTTACTACGGACTCTTGAATAGATCGATCAGAAAGAATAACTTTGAGGTGGTTTCGTACCATACAATAATCTCTTCATTTGTTCTCCGCTATTAGTGACTTTGGAGTGACTCTTTGTTGCATGTTGAGGGATAGTTATATGATCCAAATATGTTATTATTGTTGAGAAAACTTGCACTAGTGAAATTATGAACCTTAGGCCTTGTTTCCTAGCATTGCAATACCATTTATGCTCACTTTTACCACTTGTTACCTTCTATTTTTATATTTTCAGATTACAAATACTCATATCTACCATCCATATTGCACTTGTATCACCATCTCTTCGCCGAACTAGTGCACCTATAAAATTTACCATTGTATTGGGTGTGTTGGGGACACAAGAGACTCTTTGTTATTTGGTTGTAGGGTTGTTTGAGAGAGACCATCTTCATCCTACACCTCCCACGGATTGATAAACCTTAGGTCATCCACTTGAGGGAAATTTGCTACTGTCCTACAAACCTCTGCACTTGGAGGCCCAACAACGTCTACAAGAAGAAGGTTGCATAGTAGACATCATATTCCAATACAAAACAATATACATCATTTTTATATATACTTTTGAAAGCACAACAACTATTATACATAAATATGGTTTACAAATGGCATGATCTCAGATTCATAAGGTTGAATCCATCTTGATACGTCTCCAAAGTATCTATAATTTTTTATTGTTCCATGTTGTTATATTATCAATCTTGGATGTTTTATATACATTTACTAGCAACTTTATATCATATTTTGGGACTAACCTATTAACTTAGTGCCTAGGTTCAGTTGCTGTTTTTTGCTTGTTTTTTTACTTTGCAGAGTATGAATACAAAACAAAGTCCAAATGCCACGAAACGTTTTGGAGATTATTTTTCTGGCAATAAGAAACCCTAGAAGCTTCGAGAGGGAACAAGAAGAGGCTCGTGGGGCCCACTAGGCACCAGGGCATGCCAGGGTCCCCCGGCTTGCCCTGGTGGGTAGTGGGGCCCATGAGCACTGCCTTGACCTACCTCCGCCTCTATAAATACTCTAAAATCCCAAAAACCCTAGGGGAGTCGATGAAATACTTTTTCCGCCGTCACAAGTTCTAGAACCACGAGATCCAATCTAGAGGGTTTTTCCGGCACTCTGCCGGAGGGGGCAATGATCACGGAGGGGTTCTTCATCATCCTCGTTGCCCCAATGATGATTTGTGAGTAGTTTACCACATACCTATGGGTCCATAGTTTGTAGCTAGATGGCTTCTTCTCTCTTTTTGATCTTCGGTACAATGGTCTCCTCGTGTTCTTGGAGATCTATCTGATGTAACTCTTTTATGCGGTGTGTTTGTTCGGATCCGATGAATTGTGAGTTTATGATCAGATCTATCCATAAATATTATTTGAGTCTTCTCTGAACTCTTTTATGCATGATTATTATAGCCTCGTATTTCTTCTCTAATTTATTGGTTTGGTTTGGCGAACTAGATTGATTGATCTTGCCATGGGAAGAGGTGCTTTGTGATGGGTTCGATCTTTGCGGTGCTTAATCTCAGTGAGAGAAATAGACATGACACGCACGTATCACTGCTACTAATGGTGACAAGATGGGGTTTATTCATATGTGAGTTTATTTTTTCTACATCATGCCATTGGTCCTATTGCATTACTCTGTTTTCCCATGAACTTAATACACTAGATGCATGCTGGGTAGCGGTTGATGTGTGGAGTAATAGTAGTAGATGCAGGCAGGAGTCGGTCTACTAATCTTGGACGTGATGCCTATGTACATGACCATTGCCTTGGATATCATGATAATTATTTGCTTTTCTATCTATTTCCCAACAGTAATTTGTTTACCAATCGTAAGTTATTTTTGTCCAGAGAAGCCTCTAGTGAAAACTACGGCCCCCGGGTCTATTTTCTACCTTATTAAACCCAAAAATACCTTGCTGCAATTTTATTTATTTTATTTTATTATATATTTTTGTTATATCTATTTATCAAAACCTATGCAATTTAATCTATCTCAATACCGTTCAGGGATTGACAACCCCTTTACGCGTTAGCTTGCAAGTATTCGTTGTTTGTGTGCAGGTGTTGTTTACATAGTGTTGCTTGGCTCTCCTACTGGATTGATAATCTTGGTTTCATAATTGAGGGAAATACTTACCTCTGTTGTGCCGAATCATCCCCTCCTCTTCGGGGAAATACCAACTAGGATTACAAGTAGCAGGAAGAATTTCTGGCGCCGTTGCCGGGGAGACATCATCAACATCTATCAAGTACCTACGCATAAACTCTCATCTCCTTGTAATTACTTTATTTTCCATTTACCTCTCATTTTCATATCCCCCACTTCTAGAAAGTTTTTGCAAAAATACAAAAATATTTTTTCATTTGCCCATGTTTGATATTTTGTTTTCTTGTGATCTTCTTTGCGTACTCACTATGTCTCAAGAAAATCTAAATTGTGTGATTTTTCTGATACAAATAATAATGATTTTATTAGTCCTCGTATTGCTCCTCTCGCCGCTAGTGCGGGGTCACATGATATTAATGCTGCTTTGTTAAATCTTTTTATGAAAGAACAATTTTTCGGTAGTCCTAATGAGGATGTCTTATCCCATCTAAACACTCGTAGAATTGTGTGATATGCAAAAGAAAAAAGTTGTGGACAATGATATTGTGAAACTAAAATTATTTCCGTTCTCTTTGCGAGACCGTGCAAAATTTTGGTTTTCATCTTTACCACGAAATAGTATTAGTTCTCGCGATAAATGCAAAGATGATTTTATTACTAAGTATTTTCATCCCACGAAAAGTATTTCCCTTAGAAATAAGATTATGAATTTTAAACAACTTGATCATGAACATGTTGCGCATTCTTGTGATAGAATGAAATCAATGCTAAGAAATTGTCCCGCTCATGATTTAAGTCTGGATGATTATACAAACAATTTGTGCGGGATTGAATTTTGTTTCTAGAAATCTTTTAGATTCCATTGTGGGTGGTACTTTTATGGAAACTAGATGATGCCCCGCACGTTGCTGCGGGATTTGTTTCATGATTTTTCTGAGAAAGGTTGGGAAAAAACTCAAGTAACTACACTGTAAAGCTGACTTGCACATTCTGTACAGCTGGCAATGTACATTGATGTAAGGTGAAGAGTAAAACACATGCCTCGCAGTGGAGGTTTGGAGAAAATGTGCGCACTAATAGCAATTGATGCAGATACATATAGTCCAACATGATGATACATTTGTAATTTTATACCACTGAAGAACATCTAGTAGTAGAACCTTTCTCAGTTATAATAGGTGGAGATCAAAGTAGAAATTATTTATACTGTATATAGGTAATCGACATGGTAGAAACTGAAGCATGTATCTTCATTGTAGCATAGCATGCCCTGCATTGTGTAAAATTTGTACTATTGTTAGGAAGGTATCAAGTGGATAGTATGTGAGTTTGTTCATTCTGAAGAATGGTTCAATCTGTTAGATACTGTCTAGTGGGGTGCTTTTATTTAGATATAGTATATACCTTGATGGAGTTTTTGTTTCATGGGGCATTACTCTACCTGTCCTGACATGTTTCCTGCGTTCTTCTTGTTTGTAGTGCTGCATAAAGATACAGAAAATTGTGATAAAAGTCTTGACATAGAGATACTTACCGTAGTACTTTCATGTTGATTTAGGAGACAGTATGGTACTTTCAATAATTTCCTGTTATTTTAGTGGAAAGTATGCCTCTGTCAAGTGACAGTCAGGTCAAGTGCCATTCTTTCAGGTCATTTTAATTCAAAACCAATATGTGTCTTGTGTACTAGTGGTCCTAAATATTCTTAGAGCTAACACTTAATAAAGAGACTACCTAATCTTGAACCGAATAAACTGAGGTAATTTTAACGATTTATATATAACAAAGGTTCATTTCAAAAATCAAGCATGTGATCTTCAAAGGTTTCATCATCAGATCAATTGCTTTAGAAATTAAACAAATCATGAACTTTTAGCTGCTGCACCAGAGATTCTCAGTAAGATCAAATTATTTTCATGTTGTTGATGTTAAATAGTGGGAATAGAAGGTAATGTCAAATCAGAATATGTATTTTAATTTTCTTCCATAAACATGTGAAAGAATGATAGGATTTACCTAGCAGGATGTTGATTTGTTGATTTTCTGTCAGTAATGGTGGTTCGTACGTATTCATTGTTATCAGCAATTGACCTGCATGAGAAGAATTATTAGATAAATATATGGTATATTGCAGGTGTTGAAGTGTTTTAGACCTTTATGCGGATCTATGAGCAGTACCTCGTTTGAAATTTTTTCAGTATCGTCAGAAGCAACTACACTAACTGGTGATGATTATCTAGGATAGTTCGACTATAAAGTAGTATTCCAAAGGATAATAACAATCCTCTCACTACTTGTGAATTGTGATGGAACCTGGAAGGGACAACATGTCCATGTTTTGAGATGCCTGAAAATGTTCGTAGTTTAACTTGGTACACATGCTGGAGATGGGATTCATAATACAAACATTGACTCGCCGTGAACATACAAAAGGAAAGCAAGTAAAAAATGATCAACATGTCAAGTTCATGGTATACTAATAATCTAACAGCAAAAAAATAACATGCTGCAGGAAAATTGGCAATATTGAAATAGGTTCCAGGCGGCATCGAGGGTGTAGATGTTTCATACCTTTGTCAAATATTGCAAGAGCAAACTCTGGTACATACATGGTGAATTAATTTGACATCTGTTAATGACCTTCCTGCATAAAAAACATGACAGAGTAAAATTTCACATAAATCTAGTTATCTAAAACTAAATCCTGACTAAGAAAAAAAATGAAATGGCGGATGAAGATGAGTGAGATCTCTGGCCGAAGGAAGATTAATAGCAGTGCATACGGCAGCCAATCAATTGCAGACGAAAACATACTATCAGTTACTGATCAGCCCTGAAATACAAACACGTTGAATCTAGTACATGAAGAAATTGAACGGATAGGAAGCAAGAGTCCATGGATTGGGGATAAATAAACTCAACATCAGGCTATATATAGGAGGGGGAGCTCATAAGGGAGGGAGGTTAGTAATTCAGGGCTTCAGATGCGCCCAGCCATCGGCCGGCCGCCACCGGCAAAGTGTACAGGAAGGAGATGAGTTACGGTGTGGGCTTAAACTCAGGTTGATGACGATGTACCTGTAGAGGGATTCAGATTTGCCGAGCACAATACATACGCGTAAAGACACAAAGACGGAAGTCACCAAAGCAACGCGAAACCCACAGAAACTCAAAATATGCACCAACACCCCAGGCTCGCCGATGCAATCAAGCCGGCCGGACACTCGTCATGTGGTCAAGCCACCATTGAAACACCATCGATCTGCATCGCGTTCAAAGGCTTTGGAGGCCGCAAGTATATCCCGTCCCAGCGAACAGGAATAAAGATCAGATTCCAGCGCATCGGCCGGGGATAATCCCCACATGATGGACTGTTCCGTGCCTCTGCCGACGCGAAGGACAAAGAGCTGCCGCAAACATCTTCCCCGAAATAGGGCCTGAAGCCCTAGCAACTGTCGCCTCGTCGATGGCCACCATCATCACCGGCTCAGCTTCTGACGGCGTCAACCACCATGGACTCCGGTCGATCGGATCCACGATACAAAAGGCATCCGGCTCATCGCGACACCGTATCTGACGCCGTACGGACGGGGAGAAGCCTGGCCATCGCTTATCCCACTCGCCGAATCGGCCGCCGGAAGCGAAGGGGAATGCCGGATCCGCCACCCGATGGCACCGTCCTCCCGTCGCCGATTTTCCGCCCCTCTGCACTGCACAGGGATAGACCGAGAGAGTTCCATGCCGTTCAGACAGTGGAGGACCTAGGGAGGTCGGGGGATTGAAAACGTTGGCAGGAATGGAAGGAGAAAAGGACGACACGAATTGGGGAGTTGAAGAGGAAAGCATTGGTGCTTGTGGCGAGGAGCCCACGGGAGGGGCGTTGAGCACGGGGGCTGAACTCTTTGGCTGCAGATCTGAGCCACACGTAGTCAATCTAATGGCTGAAACAATTTAGGGTGGCGTGGATGCATGGGAATGCAGGAAAATCAGATAGTGGGGGGCTCCTATTTAGATATAGATATAGAAGATTACTTTGGGTTCAGCTGCTAAATTACTTGATAATAGCATGGCAAATTATTCACAATGGCATACTGAAAGAGCACCTACTAGTAAGAAGGTTAATTTTGTTGAAAAAATTAGTACTTTGAGTGAAAAAATTGACGCACTTATGAAATTGATTGCTAGTAAAAATGCTCCGATTGATCTTAATGATGTGCCTTTGTCTACTTTGATTGAGCAAAATAATGATCTCGTAGATGTGAATTTTGTCTCGCGAAACAATTTATTTATATATGAAAAGTACTTTATGGATTAACCAGAAAAAATATTAATTGGCTAGAAATTCCCACGAAAATTAGAAATATCTAGCCGTAAATTAAATTAAGTGTTCAATCTCAATCGATGGATATGTAGAAATAATTGTTTGCACTAAAAGTTAAAGTAATTACCCACCAATGCTTTGGATTTGTTTTTCTCATTACCCATTGGATCCAACGTCAAATAAATACAAAAAAAACCTGCCTAACAAAAGGCAGCTGACATCGATAGAAAAAAACAAAAAATAGGGCTACAGACCCCCCTTGCGTTTCCTCACGCAAACGCCACCCCCATCGTCCTCACACAAAAACCTCCGCCCTAATGTTCCTCTCACGACGCCGCTATAGTCCTCACGTGAAGACTGCTCCCTCAGTTTCCCCTAATGGCGGCGTCGTGAGGGGAAACCGAGGGAGCAGTCTTCACGCGAGGACGATGCCGCCATCATCCTCGCGGAAAAACTGCCTCCTCACGTTCACCGCACTATCGTCGGCCATATATCTCTAATCTCTGCTTCTTCCTCCAGCTATTGAATATATGATTATCCAATCCAGTAGGATGATGCATTTGTGTCGCATGTCTTCTAATATTTGCTTCTTCCTTTGGCTACTGAATACATGATGATCCGATCCAGCAGGATGATGCATCTCTGCAGCCCGTCTATGGAAACTGCTCAGGATGAACGATCTGCCATCTTCTTCAGCTTTCCTATGCGACCGGCACTTGCATCTGTGCCGCCCGCTCAAGAAACCGCACAATTGAGCACTTGGCTCACCAAGATGAATGGGATGACATATTCTGAAGCTTGCTTGCTTGGTCGCACATTGTTGCATGTCATGAGGTATGTCTTAATCAAAGCAAGAAAACTTGCAAGTTGCTACGTATTTGATAAGGGGGTTGTGACCCCAGTCTCCACAGTACGTCGTCAAGTGCTCGCTGTTAATTTAAATAATCTTCACATCATGAGTTTATGACGTCACCCTTACAGTAGCAGTGGTCATAATATCGCAAAGTTCCTTCCTAGCTAGAGCTCCATGGTACCTACTATCTGGACCATTGGTTCGCTTTGGGATTTGTGTGGTGAAGACGCATCACGAGCGGTTTAGCGGTTCACGGCAGTGTAATTAGCAGGGCGCCCCACACTGTTGCTTCTGTACCGTCTTTTCAGCTGCCCCTCCTGTCCTATTGAACAGAGAACAGATCCCTTCGGTCTGTGGCGCTTGTTTTAATAATAACTAGCGGGGTGACCCGCGCATTTGCGCGGCTAGAATTATCAAGTATTGCCATATAGTGTTTAATTCTATCATGTCAATTGTATGTATTCCATCTACTTACCAATTATTATTTTTTCCGTCGTATAAAATCTTCAGTTTTTAGTACCACGACAAGATTTAAGTTTAATTGCTAAAAAGTAGCCAAAATATATGTAGCTGTCAAACTCAAGATTTATAGTTTACGTAGAAAATATAATAGAAAGCCTGGTATGTTTTTAATCTTGTGTATTCATACGCTATCATTTACTCTTAATAATATCCTCTGCTTCTCCTTTCGGGAAACCAAACAAACTTTCGTGCAACCACAGTCTTGTACAAATTGAGTATGTATAATATTGTGATCACGTGTTTTATCTTTCCTGCATTTTTGAGTCATGTGAATAAAGAATATAATTAATATAGAAAATAATTTGTTTCAATGAATAAGGTTGAAAAATGAACATGTATGGTTTGCCATGGATAATGTGTAGTTTCCCAACAAATATGTAGAAAATAGTAACAAATATGTGCATACTATATTAAGGACACATTATATCCCACATTTATGAAAAGGGCTCACTAAATGTATCCGGTTCTTGGTACCAAATTTTGTATTTAGTGGAGAGAATACCAATAACATTGTGGTTGTTTCATACTAACTTTGTACCCATATTTAGTTGATTAAATGCCTGGCTGGTTGTACTTTGTTCTTTAAGATCTTAACTCTCTTATTAAATGTCTCTTATATTTGTTGCTTCCTTTATCCATGTCCATGGTGGCATGAGAAAAAATAGAGTCAAACTGAGGGAGTGCCTTTATATCTCTTCCTCTGCTCATTTGTTGATTTTTTTTCGCCATCATTTTATTAGGAGATTTTCAGTAAATGTTAGATTTTACTAATTTTCTTCTTCTAAAGGCACTCCCTTTACTATTTATAGCTTGTAAAATAAACCTTGTGTACTCTGTGTTCCAACGGCATCCTCATTGGTCATATTGTAGTTGCAGTTTTTATTTATTCTATTTCATAGGAAGCGTACTTTCAACTGTGATCATCTTCTTCTGATACACTTTGTTGCTTAGCTATCTAAGTCAATTGTAAATATATGTGCATTTATTACATAAATGCTCAAATGTTATGTTTCATTCACTCTTCGAGCATGTCTGTATAAAATGTTGATGTGGATGTGCATAAGCAAAATAAACAGGATGGAAGAAAACACAATATAATGTCGTGTGCTTGCTTCTAAAATCTGCCTGGTTCCTCCTAGCTATATTAACTTGATTTGTTTGCTTCTAACCTTCAGTATTATTCATAAAACCATTCCTTTTTTGGTTTTTGATATGCTCGCTTAAAAACATACACAGAGAAAACATAATTCAGAACAAACTAAAAAAAGTGCCCATTCATTGTTTTGGAGCTAATTGGCTTTTTAATGAAGCTTGCTTTGAGAGATAAGAAAAGGCATACACACATCAAACATACCTTGTGCATGCGATTCCGTGCCTTAGGCATAATTCGCATAGTCCGATGTAAGAGAGAAAGAGAGAAGCTAATTTGGAATTGAACTCCAGCTCGCATAGGTCTAGGAGGCCAGTTTCTATTTTTCCTTATATAGGTTATCTTCTTCCGTGCGTGTACATAACAGACTCGGTTCCATGTGTCGATAATAAGCCTTGTTAATTGTTATTACCTCTAAGAAAGCATAAGACTTATTTCTACATTGCCCACACAAAAAGACATTTCGATGAAAAATAAGAGTTATTTGTACACGACAGATGTTATACGTAAATTTTTCATCTTTTAATCTCAAACGTTTAATGCAAATCAGTGGAAAGGTTTTTTTTGCATGTATCCATTTTCGGCAAAATAAAACACGTATATACCTATTGAAATAAAGTCCTACTGGTTATTATTTTCAAAACAATCTGGACGGTAATTTTTACAATAGTCTGATAATTGATATTTTCTACGACAGTATGATAACTGGTATCTACGGGGACGTAGGAGACTTTTTTTAGAACAATGTGCGGACAAATTATCAATCTTTTAATCTCGAATGTTATAATTCAAATCAGTGAAAAGTATTTTTGCATGTATCTATTTTTCTGCAAAATAAAACATGTATATATCTATTTATATAAAGTCCTACTAGTATTATTATTTTCAAAATAGTCTGGCCTGTATTTTTTTACAATAGTCTGATCATTGGTATCTGCGGGGACGTAAGAGACTTTTTTTAGAACAATATAGGGACATATAGCTGCCTCCGGATAATTTGGGTTTGACCCAATCGGATTGTCCAATCCGTATCAGGAGAAAATTAGTGCCTTTGATTGCCACGTACATGCACCGGTTTTGATTTCCCTTAAAAAACACGTACGTGCAGCGGCGGACTCCTTTTGAAATGGCTTGTACATGTAGAGGGTCGTTGGTTGCTAGTAGGATGCACGTTATATAAAGTTTTTCTAGACTTGTATGATTAGGATTCCTGTAGAATTTTATTGACGTGTAGAACTTGCCTAATCTCAAGTTTTTTTTTGATATGCGTAGTACTTGCCTAATCTTTCTAGACATGTACGCGATTAGGATTCCTGTGTTTATTTTACGTGTAGTAATTGCCTTATCTTAGTTTCTTTGACATGTAATACTTGCCTAATCTTAACCGTTGATACATCTTAGTTTTAGAGTGTCAAATCACCACCGTTCGTTTTCTATCGTTTTAAGTATATAATAGAAGATGCTTATCGGGGTAATTTTAATCCTAGGCCATTTCCTGGAAATTCCTCTAATAATTATGGCAATCCCTATGGTAATTTTTATAATAATAATAATAATAATAATAATAATAATAATAATAATAATAATAATAATAATAATAATAATAATAATAATAATAATAGGATGCCCTCTGATCTTGATAATAATATTAAAGAATTTATTAATGCTCAAATACGATAGAAGAAAAATGGAATAAGATTGATGATATGTCTAGGAGCATTGATAAATTACACATGATGTAGAAAATCTCAAGATTATAATTTTTCCACTCAAGGTTGATATTAATGAATCAATTAAAGCATTATATGTCTCTATGAATGAGATTAAGAAGAGAACCGCTATGCTAAGAGCTAAAAGAGAATTTTTAGAAAAGGCGATTCCGCCAGACTTTTTTCATAGTAACTATGAAGATGATAAGATGATTGGTGTTTCTTCTACTGACTCCTTGTTTAGTAATGTTAAAATTGCTGATAAGAGGACTAAAGAAGAGTCAACTTTAGCTAAAAGGCACCTCATAATTTGGAGGGTGTTGGTGTACAAAAGTATGGGCTTTTCTGTACCCCTTACTTGTGCACGGGCAGTCGTAGCCACACCTACGGCAAGGCTTGACAGGGCAGTAGAAGACAGAATACAAGACTACCAAGACAGCTTTCAAGATAGTGAACAGAGAGCAGCTGACAATCTGGTTCTCCCGCGGTAACATCCTTGCCGGGGCGGCTTGCGTGGCCCCGACAAGCTCCTTGCCGGGGCAGCCCGTGAAGCACCAACAAGGCCACCCCCCTTGAGGTTGAGAGCTCTGACACCATTGACAATGTCAAGGCCAAGATTTCGTGGGCGCATGCATAGTAACATGCAGATCTTTGAGAAGATTGGCAGCATGCAGGGCTACATGGAGACCAGAAGACAAACACCGCCGGCAAGGACCTTGCCGCGAAGCCCCCGGCAAGATCCTTGTCGGGGAAAATTGCGGGGCCGCAGCCAGGCCCGCACCCGACGAGGTTTTATCACCCACGACCATTCCAGCACGGTGACCAGCTTGCCAACTAGGAAGACGCCTGCGTGGCGGCATGCTGATTCTAGGCCAACTAGGCAAGCACCTGCATGGTGGCATGAAGACCTTCCTGAAGGCCCTACCACCGCGCCAGCACAGCGGCTAGCCAGCCAGCCTGGCATAGCATGCCTCATCAGCCTGGACTCGTGTCGAAATGGTGTGAGGCAGCGACAAACGGGACAAGTTCTATTACCGTCCCCGATATAGCTAGAGGACACGTAGGCAGTGCATTAAATGCGTTTGTCCTACGATGTCAGTGAAAAGCTTGAACGCTATAGTACTTTACACCTCCTGTGTGCCACTGTGGCGACCCCTTTGACGTATAAAAGGAGGCTCGAGGTGTACTGGAGCAGGATTCAGACTTTTTGGACTGGGCATGCATAATAGCTAGTCTAAGAACTCAAGAATACGAAATATACACTCAAGCAGGACTAGGGGTTTACGCTCAATTGCGGCTCGAACCTGGGTAAAAACCCCTAGCACTGATCACTAGACCTACTCTTTGCGCAACCCTCTCCCTGCCAACCGTAGAAGGGATCCTCGTGATCCCATAGGTGTCGTTTCCTAGACATCTTTGGCGCGCCAGGTAGGGGGGACGTTGTGAAAATCTGGTATGGTAGTTAGTACGTTAGTTTCTTCATCACCATGGCTCTGAAGAAGAAGACGATCACGGTGATCGGTTCGTCCGGAGCCGGTCTACCCATGCCAGCGCGAACGGGCGACATGGCAGACACTAGTGGTAGAGGAGATCAAGACCATCCACATCATCCTGATACCGGAAGACAGGTGAGCGACGTCGTTCGTAGCGGCGACGATGCTTCGTGCGCCGCCGCATCCAAGGAGGGACCCGTGCTACCTACGGATGCTGTGGGGACCTCCAAGGGTAGGAAGACAAACCCAGCGATGCACGCACCGCTGCCCTCCCAGGTCGTGCGTGATGAGCAGCGCCGCGACGCTGGTGACCCCGGGCATCGTTTTGGCAAGAGGCCTCAGCATCAATCTCAAGATGTGCTGGGCCGACATGCATGCCAAGATGCTAGTGAAAAAGGCATGCAGACGTGGAACCATGATGGAACTCCTTCTAACGTAGTTAGATGTCCGAGCTTCTCTCGTTCCTCGCGCTTGTTGCTGCCACCGACGCGAGCAGACACATTGGCATGAGCGCAGCTACTCCTCGACTTTCCTCCTCCTGCGGAGAAGCAAGAAGAGTGGAGGGCTTCTATCCAAAGCCTTATTGGCCATGCCAATAGGGATGGCCACCAGGAGGCGAGTCCCTTGCAGCGCTGGACCACTGAGCCGGCGCGTGTTGACAATGGACGGGTTGGAGGTGCCGCAACCACGGTGCACTCCCCTCCACCGCGGCAACAGCGGACGCCATCTCGTCGGGTTGACGACCGTGATAACGTGTCCACGGCGTCGTCTGATCCACGAGCACATTGCGACGAACGTCAAGTTCTTCGGAAACGGCTCAAGGAGGACGCTCGAACCACCATCGAGTGGTGACAGGAAGCGCGCCATTAGTCTGATAGGCAAGCATGGCCCACTGCGTACAAGCCTGTGCCGGGGGATTCTGGTGATTTGCCTTATGCAATAACCTGTCGAGCATTCACCCGTGAGCTGCGGCAGTTCGAGTGGCCCACTACCCCCGCGTTCAAACTGGAGGTCCCGGAGAAGTACGATGGCAAGAATCGTCCGTCCAAGTTTCTGAGCGTTTACACCATTGCGATGCAAGCTGTCGGGGCTCAGGACGACAAGGTGCTCGCCAACTATTTTCGTTGGTGCTCAAGCCCAACGCCAGGTCATGGCTGATGCACCTACCAGTAGATTCCGTCTCCTCTTGGTCGAATCTTTGCAACGAGTTTGTTGGCGCCTTTACTGGAGGCCACGTAGCTCAGTGCCAAGCGAGTGATTTGCACGTCATCCCTTAGAAGGATGGCGAATGCTTGCGCAAATATATACAGAGATTCAGCCGGGAGAAATACAACATCCCAGATGTTCATACCACCGATGTCATCAGCGTGTTCCACCAGAACATGCGCAATCGTCAGATGTGTGAAGAACTGGCAATGAACAAGTGGCGGATGTTGCCGAGCTTTATGTTTTAGCCGACAGGTGTGCCCGAGCTGAAGAAGGAAGAAAGTACCCCGGCGAAGATTCTGACATTGGAAGTGACTCCAAAGATGAAGACGTCGTCGCCCCGGTAAAGAAGGGCCGACGACGCAATAGGAAGTGCAAGGGCAAGACCGTGCTTGCCGTCGAGGAATTCGGCGACCCCAGTACCGCTATGAAGGCCAAGCTTGACGACGCGGCAAGAAATTGCCGGGTGCGATGCCTGCCGAGCCTTGGCGGCTGCCGGCAAGCCAGAGGGCACCGACAAGTAATATTGCAGGATGGCGCGGAGGGATCTGGCAAGAAGCATGGCAGCCGAGGAGGTCGCCGCGAAAAAGATAAGCAACAAGAGAGGCCTGCTCGAGGCCGCGACAAGGAAGAAGGAGATCGTGATTGTGACGATGACGACGAGTCCACCGAGCACGAGTTCCAGAAAGCAACGGAGGTCATGTGTGTCGATGGAAGTGCGTCATTGCATTCTTCCCACTGCCAACTTAAACGGTGGGCGCGTGAGATTAATGCGACGGAACCGATGATCAACACCCAGAAGACACTGAAATGGTCCAACACGCCTATCATTTTTGACGCTGAGGGTCACCCTGATCACACAACCGCAGTCGGGTGCTTGCCATTGTTGGTTTCACCAACAATACGCAACCTCAAGGTGACGAAAATGCTAGTTGGCAGTGGGGCCGATCTGAACTTAATCTCGCCCAACGTAATCAAGAAGTTGCAAATCCCTGATGAAGATCTTGAAGAAACAGGTACGTTCCAAGGGATCATTCCAGGGAGAAGCCATCCTAAAGTAAAGGTCATGCTACCTGTTAGGTTTGGTGGCGACCTGAACTACAGGACAGAGAAGATCGTTTTCATGTCGCTGAGATTCCATTGCCATATAACGGGATCCTTGGCCGTATAGCACTCGCCAAGTTTATGGCGGCGTCACACTACGCATACAACAAGCTGAAGATGCCCGGCCCGATGAGCATCATCACCGTCAGCTGCGACAAGAGAGATGCGCTCAGCTGTGCCGACCAACTCTACCGAGAGGCAGTTGCAGCATCTGCTGCCAAAACACTTGCTCCTTCCACTGGGAAGAAGACGGGCAAGGCCTCGGTCGTCGACAAGACTGCAACTACCAGCAAGACTCCTAGCTCCGGCAAAGACTCCTGCACCCACTTCGTCAAATGCAACTCTTTGGAGTGTTGCGTTCCGTCGAGGACATGCCAGAGAGCTCCACGGCCAAGAGCAAGAGATCCAAGGCAGCCCCACCAGAAACCAAGAAGGTACCAGTCAAGGAGGATGGCACGGGCGGAGCTTTTACCATAATACCCACCCTCGACAACAAATAGGAAAGCGTGCTCATCGCCTTCCCGCGGGAAAATGTCGATGTGTTTGCTTCGCAAGCATCCGACGTCATCGGCGTTCCCAGGGAGGTGATTGAGTACCACCTTGATGTATGTCCCCATGTGCGGCCCGTCAAGCAGAAGGTCAAGAAGCAAGCTTTGGAGCGGCAAGAGTTTATCATTGAGGAGATCAGGAAGTTGGAAGCGGTCGGCTTAGTCAGAGGAGTGCTCCACCCAATGTGGTTGGCCAATCCAGTGGTGGTGCGCAAGGCAAATGGGAAATGGAGGTTGTGTATTGACTATACAGATATCAATAAAGCCTGTCAAAAACATCCTTTCCCTTTGCCATGCATCGACCAGTGGACTCCACTCCCGGGTGCGACCTACTGTCGTTCCTCGACGCCAACTCAGGATACCACCAAATCTTCATGAAGACGGAAGATGAAGACCGCGTTCATCACCGCATGTGGTACGTAGTGTTTTGTACGAATGCCTTTCGGGTTGAAATGCGCTGGTTCAACATTTGCCTGAGCAGTCCAAATTGGTTTTGTGCCCCACCTATATAGAAATATGGAAGCTTATATGGATGATATAGTGTTCAAAACCAAGGACAAGGCCACACTCATGCAAGATTTGGAGGAAACATTTGCAAATATACGCAAGATCAACCTCAAACTCAACCCTGAGAAGTGTGTGTTCGGTGTCCCATCCGGCAACCTTCTTGGGTTCTTTGTATCTCAATGCGGAATTGAAGCAAATCCCGACAAGATCAAAGCGATTGAGCAGATTGAGGCGCCAAGACGAGTCAAGGATGTTCGTAGGCTTGCTGGCTGCATTGCTGCACTGAGTAGGTTCATCTCCAAATCTGCTGAGCGCACCCTGCCCTTTTTCAAAATTTTGAAAAGGGCGGGTCCAATGAAATAGAATCCAGAAGCGGAGGCAGCGCTGCAAGATTTCAAGAGGTACCTCTCCTCCATGCCAATACTAGTCGCGCCTAAACCATCAGAACCGTTGCTGCTATATTTAGCGGCAACAAATCAAGTGGTCAGTGCTACCCTAGTGGCACAGAGAGAAGTTGTGGAAGAAGCAGCAGCAATAGTGAGGCTGTCAGATGATGAGTCAGGGCCTTCCCCGGCAGAGCCAGATGCCAGCAAGGCAGGACCCCCGGCAGAGCCCAGTCCTGGTGAGACAGGATCTGCGCAAGCAAGCAAAGTGAAACAAAAGAAGAAGGTGATGTAGCACCCGATTTATTTTGTCAGCTCTCTCTTGCAAGGGGCTAGATCAAGGTATTCTGGTATGTAGACGCTGCTTTTCGGCCTTCTTATGGCCTCAAGAAAGCTGCTTCACTATTTCCAAGCACATGAGATCACCGTCGTCACTCGCCTCCCATTGCAACGCATCTTGCACAACCCAGATGCAATCGGGAGTATTGTGGAGTGGGCGTTGGAACTTCCAAGCTGTGGTCTCAAGTTTGAAAGCACTTCGACAATTAACAGCAGAGCCTTGGCAGAGTTAATAGCAGAATGGACCTCAATGCCGAACGAAGAGATTCAAGAGACCTGTTGGATTTCGGGTTCCGCAAACCCTTAATAGGTTCGAACTCTGGGGTGCGGGTGGAGATCTCAACCTATCCAGCCTGCCTACTCGCGATCCTCATCGCCTAGTGCGTCGTGCTCAAAGGGACAGAGAGACACATCAGTTTATCCTGGTTCGGGCCACCTTGCTGTGTAATACCCTACTCCAGCTTTGTGGTGGATTGGCTCGAGTGGCTGAGGATGAACTAATAAAGTGGATGAACAGCCTCAGGAGGTGAGGTGTTCTTGGGCTCAAGTGAGTTGGTGGAGGAGGAATGGCTTTGCTCCGTTTGGGATCCCCCTCTCTATGGTGGTGGCTAGGTCCTATTTATAGTGGCCTTGGTCCTCTTTCCAAATGTTGGTGGGAAGGGATCCCGCAACGGCCAGATTTGAAGGGAGACAAGAAGTACATCCTATCCTGAATAAAGTGGTCTTCGCCTGCAAAAGCCTCTGGTCGTGACGCTGCGGTGGGCTCAGTGATGACCTCCGTCCTGCCATCCTGGTGGTCTTGGTCTCGTTGCACTAGAATGAAAACCTTTGGCTGATTCCCCGGGACTCCGCGCCTGCTACTTGCCTCCTTTGCACCAAAGAGGAAACTGGTACTCTGCGCCCGCCTGGCCTTGGCCTTTATGGCTCACGTCAGCTTGAGCCTCGTGAGGTGAACCTTGCATAGAAATCTCCGCTCCACGGGAGCCAGTCTGAGGAGGCCGATCCCCTTAGAGGTCTTGGTGTCGTCCGCTTCGCGAGGCTTGGCCCCTCGCAAGGGTCTTGAGTTGTTGATGCTAAAGCTGGATCGTACCAGGCCGTCGATAGAGCCACGCAGTGGGCCGCAGGCAGGCAAGTCTAGGTACCTCCATATCCAGAACGCCGACAGTAGCCCCATGCCCAAGGCGCGCTCGGACTTGGCTTCTAGGTGAAGCCAAAGGGCAAGTGCAGAGCATTGCGGGCCCTAGCCTCCTACGACCTTGGTTGATGCGTGGTGATTGATGGGACGTGGGCATCTCCACTCCCCCATGCTGCCTCGGCAAACCGTTCCCAGCTGACAAAAAGGGGCTGACATCTGTCGCTGAGCCTTCATTGCCGTCCTTCCTTCTCGCTCTAGATCCCCTTCTCCCCACGCTGGAAAAATCCTCAAGATCTGCCGATCCTCCCCACCAAGCTCTCGCCTGATGGCCGCCGAGAAAGCTAAAGCTCCAGCCCCGGCTACTGGCCCCACCTGGTTTGAGCCGGCGCTAATCACGCCCTCCGTCACCAAGGAGAAGCTCCAGACTGCGCTTCTCCTGATAGCGAGCGATGATAGCGAATGGGGAAAGATGACGCTCCGGGTCGCCTCCATCGAGCCAGAGACCGCGAATAGCACCTTCTACCCCTTCTTCCTACACAGTGTCTAGGCAAGGATGACTCCTCCTATCTCCCGCTTCTTCTACCTTGTTCTCCACCATTACGGCCTCCACGCGCTCCATCTCCATCCCAACTCTGTCCTCCTGTTGTCCATCTTTGCCTTCTACTACGAGGCGTTCGTGGGAGTGATGCCCTCCATCGCCATGCTCCGTCGCTTCTTCTACCTTCGTGTGAATGGCCACCAGCCCACAAGGTGTGCTGGCTTCATTGCGGCCCATGGAAGCAATGCGAGTTCCCACACCGGGAAGAAGGTGAAGGACGTCCGGAACAAATGGGTCCTCATGGATGCAGAGTGATCCCAAGTCCTGCTGGAGCTGCCGACCGGGCTTCAGACCTCTGAGAAGGGGTGGTCTTTCGAGAAGATTGCCGACCCCCAGCTGAGGCCGCTGATGAAGAAGATGGAGGCCAACTTGAAGGCCGAGAAGCTGACGAGGGCCGTGATTAACAAGGAGTTTCTGATGCAACGCCTGGCACCACTCCAGTTGCGCTCCCGCCCCTTGTGGAAGCTTGGGGGCGCCGAAGACAAGCTCCTGTTGTGCGAGGACAGCCTGCCTGATGAGGAGTTGAGCAAGATCCTGCTTTCCTTGACTAGGAAGGACCCGAGCGGCCCTCCATATGATTGCCTCCCGCTGTACCGCCGAGAAGATGGGGAGAAGATTGCCGCCGCCATGCCTGTCTTCAACGAGCGCGGGCTCTTGTTGATGGGGCCTCCCTCGCCGGCCGCCTCCTTGGTGGACCTGTCCTCCGGCGGACCTTCCTCCGAAGCCACCGGGGAGGCGGAGGTGGAATCCTCCGCCCCAAGGAAGGGAGACCTCTTCCGTGGCTTCTCCGACAATGACGACGAGGACGCGCACCCGGTCATGGAGCTGGCTCGCCCTGCCGGGATCATCACGAGATCCAGGGGGGCCTCCTCAAAGAAGCTAAAGCGAGTGGTCGTGAAGAGGGGCAGGCCGGCACTGGTTCACCCGGGAAGCACTCCTCCTTCACCATCGCCCACCCGCGCGGTGTCGACCACGTGCTCGCCTGCTCCCAAGAGTAGCTCCAGCCACGCCCATGAAGCCCGCGCTGATGAGCCCGAAGAGGAGCTATGCCGCCTCGGACCAGTAAGCGTTCCTTCTTGGCCTTGCTCTTGGATCTCGATGCAATTCTTAGTATCTTCATTTGATGTTAGGGAGAAGTCGTCCGTGAAGAAAAATAAGGAGGGTGCTGAGGCCGCCGAGGTCGAGCACGTGGCGGCGGCTACCGCGGATTCGAGCAAAGGGGCGCAGCGGCTCCTATGGCTCCAGCTGCGGCGTCATACTCTTAGATCTTGGAGGCCCAACCTCGGGAGGAGTCGGCCTCCGCGGTAGGGCTGACCATGGCGACACCCGTCCCTGACGCGACTGCTATGGACGCAAGGCCTCTGGAGCCCCCTGTCCTTCCTGCTGCTGCAACTCCACCAGTGTCGGCGCTGGGAGCGCCTCTTTCTCCACCCACCACGCCATTGGGTCTTGGTGTTTCTGCTGCCTTCGGGACCCTGGAAGAGGCTTGATCTGCGCTGGACCAGCTCTAAGGTGATCTTCGAGGTCCGGACCGGCACACGGTGTCGGGGCGCCTAGAGCTCATCTCAGGGTGGCTCCTGGACGATGCTTCTGCCGAGCGGCCTAGAGTCAAGCCACGGTATCCGTGGAGGAAACCTGGAAGGTGGTCGGCATTGCCGCTACCGAGCGTGACGTGGCGCTGAAGGAGGCCAAGGATGCCTAGGAGCGGTGCTATGCAGTGGAGGCTGAGCTGAAGGCCCTTAGGGATCAGCAAGCTGCCCAGGCCTGTTAGACCCAGGAGCGGGAGGAGAAGCTGAAGGCCCAGGAGGCTGCAGTTGTTGATCACAATGCTGAGCTGAAGCAGGCAGCCCAGGAGCAGGCCACGGAGCGCGGCAGCCTGGAGAAGTTGAAGGAGGAGGCGGAGGCGGCCCAGGCGTCCCTTGCCGAGGCTGAGAAGGTGGCCACCTTGGAGTGCGGCGCCTTCGTCTCGCTCGAGGCGAGCTTCCGCAAGGCGCGACAGGAACTCTTTGGGAGCAACCCCAAGGGACAGTGGTGACCCCAAAGGAAAGGCCTACCGCTCTGCTCCCCGAGCTCGTTGAGACGCTTGAGGATGTCATCGCCGGGTTTGGCTCCATGGTGGAAGGTGAGGCTCGCATACTGTCTTCCTCGGCCCTGACGGGCGCCTTCAGCCATCTCTATCTCCGGGATGCCTGCTTTGACTTCGCAGCCTTGCTCGAGCCCGTGGACCCCGACTCCTGTGACGCTGCTTTTGACGCCGTGAAGGGTCCAGTGGAGGCCCTGCTGGTCAAGTTCCTCGCTGTTGGTCCTATGGCTGGGGCTGAGGGCAAGGGTGACGTCGTCGACGATGGGACGCCACAAGCGAGCGACGGCGATGGCCAAAGCTGAAGAGGTGGCGCAGCGCTGGTGCTCCTTCCTGTGTTTATTCTGAACATGTCCCATGCCTCATGAAGGCGTTGAAACTGACGCTTGGAACAATGTGTTTCGTAATAATTAGCTTATGGTTTTGCGACTTATTTTTCCATTTGCTTTATTGTTCTGTGTCGGCGGGTGCCGACCCCACATGTAACTCAGCTGCTGCTGGGTTATCCGGATTGCCAGGGCGAGGCCAGGGGTGAGGGGCTACGTGGCCAGTTAGGCTTCTGAGACACGATGCTCAAGAGTCCCCCTTGATGTGCGAACAGCTTGGGAAAGGAGGTGCGAGAGCAAGCCTTGGCGTTCTGCGTTGGCAGGGCCCGGCCCTGCGCATACCTCAGCCATCGTTTGGTCGTCCGGATCGCTAGGACGGGACCAAGGGGTGAGGGGGTACGCGGCCTGTTAGGCTCCTGAGACGCGATGCTCAGGAGTCCCCCTTGACGTACGAACGGCTTGGGAACGGAGGGATGAGAGTTAGGCCTTGGCGTTCTGCGTTGGTAGTGCCCGACCCCATGCATACCTCAGCCACTGCTGGGTCCTCTGGATCACCAGAACGAGGCCAGGGTGTGAGGGGCTACGTGGCCGGTTAGGCTCCTGAGACATGGTGTTCAGGAGTCCTCCTTGACATACGAAGAGACCATCATACCTTTCCTCGTCGGGCTCTCGCTCAGGAGGGGCGCACGACGACCAGGTCTGTGGGACCTGGCAGGGTGGCGTACGCCAGGCGTGACCTGAGCGTAGCCCCCGTACCCAGCCCCTCACACAACCATCCCGAGGGAGAGCAGCGCAGTGAGGCTAAGCACTGAGCCGAGAGGTTCCCAAAGGTTGCTGCAGCTGCGAGGCTACCCTCAGTTGTTTATCACCAGCGCGGACCATGGCACTTCCGCTCTTGCATGGGCATAGACGCTCCTCGACAGTGTCAACTGCTAGCGCAGAGCATGGTGCTTCCACTGGTGCGTGGGAGGGGGCTCCCTCTAAGGAGAGCCCCCGGGGCGTGTACATCCCCGCCCTAACACGTGGCTTGCATGGCAGGGCTTGAGGAGGTGTCTATGGACACTCGTGAGCCAGCGCGGGACTCACGAGGCCCTATCTCAAGGGGGGTTGCACCTGAATTTGATCGGGAACACTTGTGTGATTCCTGCAAGATGGTTAGTCAACCTGCACCGAATGAGTCTTCTGAGGTTATTGCATAAGAAGACCAGACACCAACGACCCCAGGAGGTGACGTGAACGGGGCCAGCCCGCTAGACAGAGCTCAGCCATTCGGTCTATCGACGCTGCAGGAATGGACCCGAGCACAGACGCCGTGCCCAGTCTTCTCATGCAAAGGTCCTGAAGAAAAACAACAAGCACGCGGCTCCCGTGGTGACGAGGCACCAGGTCGCGCGCCCTCACTAATCCGCCCGCGATTAGCTCATCCGAGAACAAGGCACCAAGGGCCATGGGAGGTGACGTACACGAGAGCTGGCCCGTGAGCCAGAGTTTAGCCTCTTGGGTTTAGCGACGCTGCAGGGACGTACCCGAGCACAGACGTCATGCCAGTCCTTAATCATGAGGCGGTCGCGGGTGGGCTCGCAAGGGCGTGAGACATTCTTGGTGACGAAGCACCAGACAGGCTATTGATAATTTTAAGGCAACTCATAGAGGAAGGTAAACTAGTTCTGCTAGACGCAAAAGGGATACATATCACAAGGACGGGCGCGTGGATGATGCAGCCCGAGGGGTGCCCCCAGCTGAACAAACTAAAAGATGTCACAAGGCACCGTTGCTGAAGAGAGGTTGAGGTAGCAGAAGATGCGCGTTGCTGAAGTTGTTCCTCATGAGCCGCCTTGGCCCTAAGCCTCGTGAGGTTCGTGGGGCCTGGTGGGCTCCTGAGGATCCATCTCCATCTCTGCCAGGATCGCCTGCTGCCTAGCTTGCCGAGCCGCTAGGACGTCCCGCATGCGGTGCTGAAATGCAACAGCTGCGCTCGGCAAGCCAAAGGGCATGCGAACGTAGTTGTGAGGGGGACCCTCGCATCAGCCGGCATGGGACGACCAGAAGAGGTGCCGAGACGCGGTCCTGTTGAGCCCTGGGATGCTGATGCAGACGCGGAACTCCTCACCATCTCTAGGGCAAGGAGCCGCGCCCGGTGATGGGAGGCGATCGACCTGCAGAGCCCTTGCCTCCTGAATCTCCTTGACTGCATTCCTGACGAATTCCTGAGGACTTGGCGCCTCACGCCATGTGCCTTCTCCTGGGAATCATGCTCTAAAGCATGCCTCCACATGGTGCCCGAGTGCCTTCCTCGTGACGTTGGCTAGGTCTGAGGCCCTCCAGAGGAGAGCACCCGAGCCTAGCCTAAGAGGGGCACCGGGCGCGCCTTCCTATGCGATATAGGTGAAGGCGCCCCATCCAGGGACTCGAGGCTCAGCACGACACTGTAGGGTGATGCCTCCTCATGAGATTCCTGGCCCAGCTGCAGCTTCTTCGTTTTGGAGGTGACCTCAGGAGGGATTCATTGCCCTCATCTTCAGGGTTCTCGACCGCTGCAGCTTGGTAGGCACGCTCAAGAGAGCACACCACATCCTTTTCCTCGCAGGCAACCATGATGATGCCAGTGCTTCCTGGCATCTTGAGGATGTTGTAGCCGTGGTGCGTTGCCGCCAAGAACTTGGCCAGCGCTGGGTACCCGAGGATGGCATTGTACGGCAGGCGAATGTCGGTGACATCGAAGTCGATGAACTCAGTGTGGTAGTTGTCGTGCTCGCCGAAGGTGACAGGGAGGCGGACTTACCCTATCGGATGCGTGGAGCTGTCGGTCACTCCTGAGAAGGGCTTGGTAGGCTGAAGCTAGTGGTATGGCACGTGGAGCCTGTTGAATGTCTGGACAGGGAGAACATTGAGCCCTGATCCGCCATCAATGATGGTCTTGGTGATGAGCACGTTGCTGATGACAGGCGAGCAGAGCATTGGGAGCGCGCCAGCTGTGGCCGTGCACTTGAGCTGGTCGGAGGAGTTGAAGGTGATGGCGTACTTGGACCACCTGAGGGGGCATGTCACCTCGAGCTTGGGGAGCGTTGCGTTCACCTCGCATGCGAACTGCTTGAAGACGCGGTAGGAGGCCGGGGCCTGGGAGCCGCCCAAGATGCAGGCGATGGCATGAGGCTCCTGGAAGCCCCTAGACCCCTTGTCCTGATGGTGATCTTCGTTCCTTCTTGACAGTGCAGGCAGCGGGGGAAGGCCAACATTGCCCTGAGGCCAATCCTCACGAGGCTGGTCCCTCCAGGCGCCCTCACAAGGCTGACCCTGCCAGTGGTCCTCTCGAGGCTAGTCGCGCCTCTCCTGGTGATGGTCGCGGCCGTCCCAGCGTCCTCCACCTCGGCCACCTGCACGATCGTAGCCTCGATCGTTGTGCTTGGGGCGTCGACCAAGGCGCCCGCCACAGAGGGCCCTGAGCTCCTGGCAGTCGTTGGTGTTTTGGATGTGTACGTTGTGGAAGACGCAGAACGGTTAGCTGCTCTTGGATGCATCAGGGTGATCGCAGCTGCACTTCATCTCTGACTCGGCTGAGAGGACATCCAGCCCCTTGCGCTTCACGTCCTTGACCTTGGCCTTCTTGTCTTCTGGGTCGACATCCGGGAGCTCGAGGAGGGAGAGGCGTCCCTCCTCTACCCTCGCGCATTTGCTCGCCATGTTGAACATCGCCAGGGCTGTGCAGAGGTCTCCATGTATGGCGAGCTCCTCCTCCATCTTGATGTCGCAGACGCCATCTGTAAATGCTGAGATGATGGCCTCGTCCGACACCTTGGGGATCTTGAGGCGAACGTTGTTGAAGCACTGGATGTACTTCTGCAGGGTCTCTCCTGGCTGCTGCTTGATGCGTCGTAGGTCACCCGCGGCCGGCGGGTAGTCGCGAGTGCCCTGGAAGTTGGTGATGAAGCGGTCACTCATCTCATCCCAGGAGGAGATAGGTCCCACGGGGAGGCTCAGGAGCCAGGAGGATGCACCATCCTTGAGGGCCATGCGGAACCATTTCGCCATGATCTTCTCGTCACCGTTGGCCGCCTCGATGCTCAGTTCATAGAGCTGCAAGAACTCAGTGCGGTCGGCAGTGTTGCCGTAGCGTGGGGGCAGGTTAGGCTTGAACTTTCCCGGCCAGACGACGTTGCACAGCTTTGGGGTGAACACGCGGCACCCTGCTGTGGTCATGGGAGCCCATCAGGGTGGTGGGGTTCTTGGGGCTGCTGCACCACTTGACAACTCGCTTCTTCACGCGCAGGCGTCTAACGCTGTGGGTCGCGCCGTGGTGCCGCCCGCCTTGGCTCGTCGATGACGCCCTGGACTGGAGGTGGTGGAGGTGCCCCTTGAGCCACGTCGCCCGCAGCAGGCGGCTGCTTAGGTAGTGAGCGGGCCAGCGCAGCAGAGCCTCCGACGGTGCTGACGAGCTCGGCGTTGCCCTCGAGCCATTCCTAGTAGAAGTAGTCGACTGGGTGTAGCGAAGGAGCTCCTGCGCCATAAGCAGAGCAGCTTGCGCGTTCACCGGGCCGCGAGGCGCGTGGGAGGACGAAGCGGCCGGGGTCAGCGATGGAGTGGCGGTGCACCCGTCGTGGTGCACGGAGGGGTGCAGCGAGGAAGCCTGTTGCTCGTCGCCAGCAGGGCCAGTGGCGGCGTTAGCCGCTGGTGATGGAGGATGACGAGGATAGCATCGCCCGCCGGTGCCATCAGAGCGACGTCGGCAGCAACCACGGCCCGGCGCTCAGCGCGAGCCTGACGAGCGTCAGCCATGGAAGTGTCGGAGTAGCGGTGGATCAATCGATGGACAAGAGGAGCCGATGCACCCCTACCTGGCGCGCCAAATATCAGATTTCGGGTTCCGCAAGTCCTTGATAGGATCAAACTCTGAGGTGCGTGCGAAGAGCTCAACCTACCCAGCCTTCCTAGTTGCGATCCTCAAAACCTAGCGCGTCGAGCTCAAAGGGACAAAGGGACACAACAGTTTATCCTGGTTCGGGCCACCTTGCGGTGTAATACCCAACTCCACCTTTGTGGTGGATTGCCTCGAGGGCCTGAGGATGAACTAATACAGTCGATGAACGGCCTTAGGAGGTGATGTGTTCTTGGGCTCAAGTGAGCTGGTGGAGGAGGAATGGCTTTGCTTCGTTTGGGATCCCCCTCTCTATGGTGGTGGCTAAGTCCTATTTACAGTGGCCTTGGTCCTCTTTCCAAATGTTGGCGGGAAGGGATCCCACAATGGCCAGATTTGAAGGGAGACAAGAAGTACATCCTATCATGACTAAAGTGGTCTTTGCCTGCAAAAGCCTCTGGTCGTGACGCTGGGGTGGGCTAGGCAATGACCTCCATCCTGCCGTCTTGGCGATCTTGGTCTCGTTACACCAGAATGGAAACCTTTGGCTGATTCCTCGGGACACCGTGCCTGTTGCTTACCTCCTTTGCACCAAAGAGGAAACTCATACTCTACGCCCGCTGGCGCCCGCCTGGACTTGGTCGTCATGGCTCATGTCAGCTTGAGCCTCATGAGGTGAACCTTGCATAGAAATCTCCGCTCCTCGGAAGGCAGCCTGAGGAGGCCGATCCCCTTAGAGGTCTTGGTGACGTCCACCTCGCAAGGCTTGGCCCCTTGCGAGGGTCTTGAGTTGTTGATGCTGTAGCTGGGCCATACCAGGCCATCGATAGAGCCACGCAGTGGGCCGCAGGCAGGCAAGTCTGGGTACCCCCATATCCAGAACATCGACAAGAGCATTCTCCCCGGCAAGGAGACATGCCGTGATTGTATAATCTACTTTGATGGGGCTTTCTCGATGCAAGGTGCTAGTGCCGGCGTGCTACTCGTCACGCCCACTCGAGATCACCTCAAGTACGTAGTCCAGATGCACCTTCCCCGAGAAAAATCAACAAACAACACTACGGAGTATGAGGGACTGCTTGCCTGTCTCAGAATCGCGACAGACCTCAGAATCAGGAAGCTCATCATCAAAGGTGAATCGCGGTTTGTCGTCAAGCAAGTTAACAAAGATTATCAGAGCCCGTTGATGGAGGCCTATGTAGATGAAGTAAGGAAGTTGGAGAAGCGTTTTGACGGTCTACAAGCAGAGCATGTTCCTCGAGCAGAGAACAGCATTGCCGACGACTTGTCAAAACATGTTGCCCTCAAGTTGCCTGTTGAACCAGGTACCTTTATGCAACAATTGACTCAGCCATCCCTTGAACCATCAGCAGGTCCGAATAAGCGAAGGAAGGCGGGCCCCAGCAAGTACTTTCCCGCTAAGCTCCCTGGAGCCGCCAGCAAGGAAGTTGCCGGGGACCCCAAGCTTGCCGGGGAGCAGCAGGCTCCGGCAGGGCCTCAAGCCCTTTCGTAGAGACAGCTGCCCCCATGGCAGAAGACGTGCCTTTAGTCTTTGCCGTCGAGCCTCAGGCTCCGGCATGGGCACAGCACACTGTTTGGTTCCTCCAAATAGGGGAACTCCCTGAGGAACAGGAAGAGGAAGAGAAAGTAGCCCGTCGATCCATCATGTACCAGTTTGTGGATGATGTCCTATATAGAAGGAGACCGAATAGTGTGAAATTGAAACGCATTCCTCAGGAGGACGGACTGGCGCTGTTGGCAGAGATACATGGAGGCATGTGTGGCTCCCACATAGGGTCAAGATCCCTTGCCGGTAAGGCATTCCAGCAAGGTTTTTTTTGGCCTACCGCTCTCCAGGATGCAACTGCACTAGTAACCAAGTGTGAAGCGTGCCAGTTCCATTCAAAGAAGCTTCATCAACCAGCTCAAGGTCTTCAGGCAATCCCTCTTTCCTGGCCATTTTTGGTCTGGGGGCTCAACATACTGGGCCCCTTTCCCCGTGCTGTCGGGGGCTTTGAGTACTTGTACATTGCAATTGACCAGTTCACAAAGTGGCCAGAAGTGGAACCAGTGAGAAAGGTGACAGCACAATCAACCGTCAAGTTCTTCAAAGGATTAGTCTGCCATTTTGGTGTGCCAAACAGAGTCATCACCGACAAAGGCACACAGTTCACGAGCCGCACCTTCATGTAGCATGTCCAAGACCTCTCCAGCAAAGTTTGTTTTGCTTATGTTCCTCATCCGAGAAGAAACGGCCAGGCAGAAAGGGCAAATGCTGAAGTGTTGCAAGGCCTCAAAACAAGAACTTTCGACAGGCTCCACAAGTGAGGAAGATGCTAGATTGATGAGTTGCCAATAGTTCTTTGGTCAATCAGAACGACACCAAAACGAGCCACTGGCCAGACACCTTTCTCCCTGGTAATACAGGGCAGAGGCAGCTCTCCCCACAGAACTCAAATACGGGTCACCTCGAGTGCTCGCTTATGATAAGCTTGAGCAAGAGTAGTTGCACCAAGATGATGCTATGCTCCTTGACGAAGATCATCTTCGGGCTGCTATGTGAGCCGCCGCTACCAGCAAGCCTTGCGCTGCTACCATAGCCGCAAGGTTCATGCCCGAACCTTGAGGAAGGCGACCTTGTTCTTCGTCATATTCAATCCGCCAAGAATTCAAACAAATTGACACCAAAGTGGGAAGGCCCTTATCAGGTAATCCGAGTCACCAGGCCCGGTGCGGTCCGCCTGGAGAACGAAGATGTTATTCCGGTGAGCAACACCTAGATTATCGAACATCTTCGCAAGTTTTACCCGTAAGGCGCAATTGTCGGGAGCCCCGGCAACCTCCTTTTGTACTAGCCTTGCCGGCAAGGCATGTAACCCTATGTACAGAGCCAGGCACAGACCCTGTGCGCAGTCGAATAACTTTCAGTATGTATAGTTTCCTGTTAATTTCCATGTTTATGTATATACTTATATGCAAACCTATAACTTGTTGATAACCCACAAGTATAGGGGATCGCAACAGTTTGCGAGGGTAGAGTATTCCACCCAAATTTATTGATTCGACACAAGGGGAGCCAAAGAATATTCTCAAGTATTAGCAGCTAAGTTATCAATTCAACGACACCTGAAAGACTTAATATCTGCAGCAAAGTATTTAGTAGCAAAGTAGTATGGAAGTAATGGTAATGGTGGCAAAAGTAACAGTAGCAGTTTTGTAGCAATTGTAATAGTGGCAACGAAGAATTAACGTAACAAAGATCAATATATGAAAAGCTCGTAGGCAATGGATCAATGATGGATAATTATGTCGCATGCGATTCCTCATGCAACAGTTATAACATAGGGTGACACAGAACTAGCTCCAGTTCATCAATGTAATGTAGGCATGTATTCCTAATATAGTCATACGTGCTTATGGAAAAGAACTTGCATGACATCTTTTATCCTACCCTCCTGTGGCAGCGGGGTCCTATTTGAAACTAAGGGATATTAAGGCCTCCTTTTGATAGAGTACCGGACCAAAGCATTAACACTTAGTGAATACATGAACTCCTTAAACTACGGTCATCACTTGGAGTGGTTCCGATTATTGTCACTTTGGGGTTGCCGGATCATAACACATAGTAGGTCACTATTGACTTGCAAGATAGGATCAAGAACTCACATATATTCATGAAAACATAATAGGTTCAGATCTGTAATCATGGCACTGGGGCCCTAGTGACAAGCATTAAGCATGGCAAAGTCATAGTAACATCAATCTTAGAACATAATGGATACTAGGGCTCAAACCCTAACAAAACTAACTCGATTACATGGTAAATCTCATCCAACCCATCACCGTCCAGCAAGCCTACGATGGGATTACTCACGCACTGTGGTGAGCATCATGAAATTGGTGATGGAGGATGGTTGATGATGACGATGGCGACAGATTCCCCTCTTCGCAGCACCGAACGGACTCCAGAGCAGACCTCCCGAGGAAGATTAGGGCTTGGCGGAGGCTCTGTATCGTAAACGCGATGAACCCTTGTTTTCGATTTTTTTTCTCCCCGAAAGTGAATATATGGAGTTGGAGTGAGGTCGGTGGAGTCCCAGGGGGCCCATGAGGAAGGGGGCGCACCCTAGGGGGGCGCCCTGCACCCTTGTGGATAGGGTGTGGGCCCCCTGATGCTGATTCTTTCGCTAATATTTTTTATTAATTCCAAAACGTGTCTCAGTAGATTTTCAGGTTGTTCTGAGAACTTCTATTTCTGCACAAAAATAACACCATGGCAGTTCTACTAAAAACAGCATCAGTCCGGGTTAGTTCCATTCAAATCATGCAAGTTAGAGTCCAAAACAAGGGCAAAAGTATTTGGAAAAGTAGATACATTGGATACGTATCAACTCCCCCAAGCTTAAACCTTTGCTTGACCTCAAGCAATTCAGTTGACAAACTGAAAGTGATAAAGAAAAACTTTTACGAACTCTGTTTGATCTTGTTGTTGCAAATTTGTAAAGCCAGCATTCAAGTTTTCAGCAAAGATTATGAACTAACCATATTCACAATAACATTTAGATCTCATGTTTACTCATATCAATGGCATAATCAACTAGCGAGCAATAATAATAAATCTGGGATGAAAACACTTTCTCAAAACAATCATAAGGTGATATAACAAGATGGTATCTCGCTAGCCCTTTCTAAGACCACAAAACATAAATGCATAGCACCCCTGAAGATCAAGGACAGACTCAACATTGTAATTCATGGTAAAAGATATCCAGTCACAGTCATACTCAATGTAAATGAATAGCAATGCATGCAAATGACAGCGGTGCTCTCCAACTGGTGCTTTTGAATAATAGGATGATGACTCAACATAAAAGTAAGTAGATAGGCCCTTCGCGGAGGGAAGCAAGGATTTGCATATGTGCCAGAGCTCGAGTTTTGAAATAGAGATAAATAATTTTGAGCGTCATACTTTCATTGTCAACATAACAAGCAAGAGATCTCGATATCTTCCATGCTACATACATTATAGGCGGTTCCCAAAAAGAATGGTAAATTTTATACTCCCCCACCACTAACGAGCATCAATCCATGGCTGGCCCTAAATAATGGGTGCCGTCCAACTAACAACAATCCCGGGGGAGTTTTGTTTGCATTTATTTTGATTTGATTTGAGCATGGGACTGGGCATCCCGGTTACCGGCCATTTTCTCGTGAATGATGAGCGGAGTCCACTCATCGCGAGAATAACCCACCTAGCATGGAAGATATAGACAACCCTAGTTGATACATGAGCTATTCGAGCATACAAAACATAATCTCATTTGAAGGTTTATAGTTTGGCACATACAAATTTACTTGGAACGACAGGTAAATACCGCATATAGGAAGGTATGGTGGACTCATATGGAATAACTTTGGGGTTTATGGAAGTGGATGCACAAGCAGTATTCCTGCTTATTACAAGTGAAGGCTAGAAAGAGACTGGGAAGCGACCAACTAGAGAGCGACAATAGTCATGAATATGCACTAAGATTAATCAACAATGAGTGCAAGCATGAGTAGGATATAAATCACCATAAACATTGATATCGTGGAGGCTATGTTGGTTTTGTTTCAACTACATGCGTGAACACGTGCCAAGTCAAGCCACTCAAATCATTCAAAGGATGATACCACCCTATCATACCACATCACAACATTTTAATAGCATGTTGGCATGCAAGGTAAACCATTATAAACTCCTAGCTAATTAAGGATGGCATGAGCAACTATAATCTCTAATTGTCATTGCAAACATGTTTCATTCATAATAGGCTGAATCAGGAATGATGAACTAATCATATTTACAAAAACGAGATAGGTCGAGTTCATACCAGCTTCTCTCATCTCAACCAGTCCATCATATATCGTCATTATTGCCTTTCACTTGCACGACCGAACGGTGTGAATAATAATAATAGTGCACGTGCATTGGACTAAGCTAGAATCTGCAAGCATTCAATACAAAGGAGAAGACAAGGTAATATGGCTCTTGGTTAGATCAACAATAATGCATATGAGAGCCATTCAACATTTTCATCATGGTCTTCTCCTCTCGACCTCCAAAGAAAAGAAAAGAAATAAAACTATTTACACGAGAAAGCTCCCAACAAGCAAAAGAAGAGCGAGAAATCTTTTTGGGTTTTCTTTTAGTTACTACTACGAGCATGGACAGTAAACTAGCTAAAGGCTATAGCTAATTTTTTTGGTTTTTCTTAAGGTTTTTCAAACACACAAGAAGAAAGCAAGAAAAGAAAATAAACTAGCATGGATAGTACAATGAAAAATTATGAGGACCGACAACTAGAATGAGTGTGTGAACATGAATGTAATGTCGGTGAGAAATACGTACTCCCCCAAGCTTAGGCTTTTGGCCTAAGTTGGTCTATGGCACAGCTGGACTGGCGGATATCCAAAGTCATAGTTTAGGTTGTGCTGAGATGCAGCAGCTAATGCCTGGAGAGCTGCAGCTTGGAGGCAAGCTGCCTCCGTCCTCCTGTCATATTCGTTCGCCTCCTCCCTTGTTATAAAATATCTCCTTTTTGCCTAAAAGTTAAAGAAAGTAGGAGCAGCGAGAGCAACATGGATAGTACGCCGTCTGTCAAAGATTAGTCAGTACTGGAGGAACTATTCATTCCTCTCAAGAAACTGATGGCAAACCATAGCACTATAATCTAGGTAGGTAGGTGGCAACTCCATATCATTTCCATGTATGGGTACACCAAGATAATTAGCTACATTAGTTGCATAAATTCCACCAAACAAATATCCACTTGTGCCATTAAGATGCAACCTTCGTGCAACAATGGCCCCCAAGTTATATTGTTTCCTAATACCGCACTCTTCAGGACACTAAGATCTGGAACGCACATGTGACAAACCTCATCTTTACCGTTAATGCAACTACCTATAAAGAGAGCAAAATAATGTATGGAAGGGAATGAATGCTCCCTATGGTAGCTTGTGCGATTCCTCTAGTTTCCCCCACAGTGATACTAGCAAGAAAGTGTTTATGTTCAGATTTGCGAGGTTCACTAGCATTGCCCCACTGCGGGAGTTCACAAGCAGTATTAAAATCTTCTAGGTCCATGGCATATGATTTATCATAAAGATCAAATAAAACAGTGTGAGAATTGTGTGAGGATGAAAATTTGAACCTCCTCACACAGGAATCAGTGAGGTAGTGGTACTGTCGGCACTTATCTGACACTAAGTCCTCAAGATCAGCATTACGCACATACGCATCAAATTCATCCTTGAAGCCTGCTTGGACCATAAACTCTTCTGACGACCATTCACAAGGCCGTACTTGAGCTTACCTCGGTGGTTCATTGTCCGTCTCACGTATCGCGAGCCTTGGTTCTTGCTTCCTTGGAGAACCACCTTGGTACATTTTCCTATGCATTTTTATTTTCCTAAAAAAATTCTGAAATTTTTAGTGACTCAAAATAAAAGCGAACCAAACTCAACAAGATTGATAGCAACTACTCCCACAAGTGCCTAGATGCTATATCATGCATTAAAACTACTTTGGACCATATAAATTTGACATGCAAGCTCAAGAACAGGGTCACCTCTGTAGCAAAAATTTGCAATAAATAAAGCACTAGAGCAAAAACTAATTGGACAATGGAGGAGTCACATACCGAAGAACAATCCCCCAAAACAGTTTTGTGAATGGAGCTTTGAGCAAGGAGATCAAAAATGGCAGCAAGATGAGCTAGAACACGGGATTGAGCTATGAGAGGGTTTTTTTCTGGAGGAAGACGAAGTGAGTGGGTGCTAGAATAAGTGGAGGGGGTCCACATGGGGCCCGAGAGGCAGGGGGTGCACCCCAGGGGGGTGCGCGCGCCTTGTGCCCTCGTGACCAAACGGTGGGTCCCCCTGGTGTGTTCTTAGTGCTAGAAATTATTAAATATTCTACAAAAAATCATACTTCATTTTCAGGACATCTGGAGAATATTTATTTTTGGGGTATTTTTTATTGCATGGATAATTTAGAAAACAGACAGAAAAATACTATTTTTTCTTTATTTCATCTCAATAACAGAAAGTAAAAGGAGGGTATAGAGAGTTGTGCTTTCTAACTTCATCCATCTCATGCTCATCAAAAGGAATCCACTAACAAGGTTGATCAAGTCTTGTTAACAAACTTCTTCCGAATAACATAAAACCAAAGAATTTTCAAATAACACTAGGTTACCTCAACGGGGATATGCATGTCCCCAACAATAAGAATATCATATTTCTTTTTGACAGTAGGAAGAGGGAATTCAAAACCTCCCATAATAATTGTTGAAATTTTCCAAATAGAATTGATACTATGAACTTGATGTTGTTTCCTTGGAAAGTGTGTCATACGCTCATTACCATCAACATGAGAAGTCACATTGCCTTTGTTGCAATGAATAACACCCCTGCAGTATTTAGAAAAGGTCTACCAAGGATGATCGACATACTGTCGTCCTCAGGAATATCAAAAATAACAAAGTCCGTTAAAATAGTAACGTCTGCAACCACAACAGGCATATCCTCACAAATACCAATGGGTATAGCAGTTGATTTATCGGCCATTTGCAAAGATATTTCAGTAGGTGTCAACTTATTCAAATCAAGTCTACGATATAAAGAGAGGGGCATAACACTAACACCGGCTCCAAGATAACATAAAGTAGTTTTAACATAGTTTCTTTTAATGGAGCATGGTATAGTTGGTACTCCTGGATCTCCTAGTTTCTTTGGTATTCCACCATTAAAAGTATAATTAGAAAGCATGGTGGAAATTTCAGTTTCTGGTATATTTCTTTTATTTGGAACAATATCTTTCATATACTTAGCATAAGGATTCATTTTAAGCATATCAGTCAAACGCATACACTCAAAATCACTAGGTTCATGTTCATTACCAGATTGTGTTTGACTGATATCAGTCAAACACAGATGGGTCTAATCATTTCAGCAAAGCGCTCAAAATCCACATCATCCTTTTTCTTGGATGGCTTAGGAGGAAAAGGCATGGGTTTCTGAACCCATGGTTCTCTTTCTTTACTGTGCTTCCTAGCAACGAATTCTCTCTTATCGTAATGTTGATTCTTTGATTGTGGGTTATCAAGATCAACAATAGGTTCAATTTCTACATCATTGTTATTACTAGTTTGAGCATCAACATCAACATCATCATTAACATTATCACTAGGTTCATGTTCATTACCAGATTGTGTTTCAGCATCAGAAATAGAAATGTCACTGGGATTCTCAGGTGTGTCTATAATAGGTTCACTAGAAGCATGCAAAGTCCTACCATTTTTCTTTTTATTCTTCTTAGAAGGACTAGGTTCATCAATATTAGTTCTCTGAGAATCTTGATCAACTCTCTTAGGGTGGCCCTCAGGATACAAAGTTCCTGGGTCATTCTACCACCTCTAGTCATAACTCTAATAACATTATGATTTTTCTTATTATTTAATTAATTGAGAAAATCATCCTGTGCCTTAAGTGCTTGTTCTACTTGAGTGGTAACCATGGATGCATGCTTACTAACAAGCTTAAGGTCACCTTTAACTCTAGACATATAATCACTCAAGTGTTCAATCATATAAGCATTACATTTCAATTGTCTACCAACATAAGCATTGAAGTTTTCTTGTTTAACAATAAAATTGTCAAACTCATCCAAGCATTGGCTAGCAGACTTATAACTAGGAATATCACCTTCATCAAATCTATAGAGAGAATTTACCTTTACTACCTGTGTCGGGTTATCAAGACCATGTATTTTTTCAATAGGTGGTAAATTCTTAACATCTTCAGCTTTTATACCTTTTTCTTTCATAGATTTCTTTGCCTCTTGCATATCTTCAGGACTGAAAAATAGAATACCCCTTTTGTTTGGAGTTGGCTTAGGAGTTGGTTCAGGAAGTGTCCAATCATTATCATTGTTCAATATATTATTCAACAACAATTCAGCATGCTCAACAGTTCTTTCCCTGAAAACACAACCAACACAACTATCCAGGTGGTCTTTGGAAGCATCAGTTAGTCCATTATAAAAGATATCAAGTATTTCATTTTTCTTGAAAGGATGATCAGGCAAAGCATTAAGTAATTGGAGAAGCCTCCCCCAAGCTTGTGGGAGACTCTCTTCTTCAATTTGCACAAAATTATATATTTCCCTTAATGCAGCTTGTTTCTTATGAGCGGGGAAGTATTTAGTAGAGAAGTAATAAATCATATCCTCGGGACTACACATACAACCAGGAGCAAGAGAATTAAACCGTATTTTAGCATCACCCTTTAATTAGAACGGAAATAGCTTAAGGATATAGTAATAACGAATTTTTTCCTCATGAGTAAATAGGGTGGCTATATCATTCAATTTAGTAAGATGTGCCACAACAGTTTCAGATTCATAGCCATAAAAAGGACCATATTCAATCAACATAATTAACTCAGGATCGACAGAGAAATCATAATCCTTATCAGAAATACAGATAGGTGTAGTAGCAAAAGTAGGGTCATATTTCATTCTAGCATTCAAAGACTTTTCTTTCAGCTTAGCTAGCAGTTTCTTAAGATCATATCTATCTTTGCAAGCAAAAAGGTCTCTAGCAGTTTCTTCATCCATAACATAACCCTCAGGCACATCAGGCAATTCATATCTAGGGGGAGAATCTTCATCATCACTCTAATCAATATTATCAGTTTCAATAATTTCATTCTCTTTAACCCTAGCAAGTTGTTCATCAAGAAATTCACCTAATGGCACGGTATTATCAAGCATAGAAGCAGTTTCGTAAGCATTATGCATAGCAGAAGTGGCAAAATCAATAACATGCGACATATCAGAATCAATAGCAGGTGCAGGTGTAGGTGTCACAAACTTACTCATAACAGAAGGTGAATCAAGTGTCGAGCTAGATGGCAGTTCCTTACCTCCCCTCGTAGTTGAGGGAACAATCTTGGTTCTTTCATCTTTCAAGTTCCTCATAGTGATCAACAGATATAAATCCCAAGTGAATCAAAGAACAGAGCTATGCTCCCCGGCAAAGGCGCCAAAAAATAGTCTTGATAACCCACAAGTATAGGGGATCGCAACAGTTTTTGAGGGTATATTAAAGCCAAATTTAATGATTCGACACAAGGGGAGCCAAAGAATATTCTTAAGTATTAGCAGCTGAGTTGTCAATTCAACCACACCTGAAAGACTTAATATCTGCAGCAAAGTATTTAGTAGCAAAGTAGTATGGAAGTAATGGTAACGGTGGCAAAAGTAACAGTAGCAGTTTTGTAGCAATCGTAACAGTGGCAACGAAGAAGTAACATAACAAAGATCAACATGTGAAAAGCTCATAGGTAATGGATCAATGAAGGATAATTATGTCGGATGCGATTCCTCAGGCAAGAATTATAACATAGGGTGACACAGAACTAGCTCCAATTCATCAACGTAATGTAGGCGTATATTCTGAATATAGTCATACATGCTTATGGAAATGAACTTTCATGACATCTTTTGTCCTACCCCTCCCGTGGCAGCGGGGTCCTATTGGAAACTAAGGGATATTAAGGCCTCCTTTTAATAGAGTACCGGACCAAAGCATTAACACTTAGTGAATACATGAACTCCTCAAACTCCGGTCATCACCGGGAGTGGTCCTGATTATTGTCACTTCTGGGATGCCGGATCATAACACATAATAGGTGACTATTGACTTGCAATATAGGATCAAGAACTCACATATATTCATGAAAACATAATAGGGTTAGATCTGAAATCATGGCACTCGGGCCCTAGTGACAAGCATTAAGCATGGCAAAGTCATAGCAACATCAATATTAGAACATAATGGATACTAGGGATCAAACCCTAACAAAACTAACTCGATTACATGGTAAATGTCATCCAACCCATCACCGTCCAGCAAGCCTACGATGGGATTACTCATGAACGGCAGTGAGCATCATGAAATTGGTGATGGAGGATGGTTGATGATGACGATGGCGATGGATTCCCCTCTCCGGAGCCCCGAACAGACTCCGGACCAGCCCTCCCGAGGAAGATTAGGGCTTGGTGGCGGCTCCGTATCATAAGACACGATGAATCCTTCTTTTTGATTTTTTTCTCCCTGAAAGTGAATATATGGAGTTGGAGTTGAGGTTAGTGGAGTCCCAGGGGGCCCACGAGGTAGAGGGGCGCGCCCCAGGGGGGCTCGCCCTACTCCCTCGTGGACAGGGTGTGGTCCCCCTAATGCTGATTCTTTCGCCAATATTTTTGATTAATTCCAAAATGTGTCTCTGTAGATTTTCAGGTCATTCCGAGAACTTTTATTTCTTCACAAAAATAACACCATGGCAGTTCTGCTGAAAACAACGTCAGTCTCGGTTAGTTCCATTCAAATCATGCAAGTTAGAGTCCAAAACAAGGGCAAAAGTGTTTGGAAAAGTAGATACGTTGGAGACGTATCACTTGTGCATTAGAAAACCTCGCCACTCTTCTTAAACTTTGGTGCTCCCATCCCTGACCTGAACGTTGTTTCGGTCAGGATGGTCGAAGTAGTCTTTGGTAAAAAGAGGCTGGCAGGGGGTTGGACCCTTTGTCTGTAACCCAATAGATGTGACTCCTCGACAGGCATAGAGGGTGCCATCAAGGTAGCTTGACGGGAAAATTCGTTTGTTTATTAAAAGGCATTTCGCCTCTACATGGACATATACATGCATGGGTTCCCGGCAAGGCTCATCTTTTTCATTGACATGCTGACTGATGTCTACTACGCAACCTTCTTCTTGTAGACATTGTTGGGCCACCAAGTGAAGAGGTTTGTAGGACAGTAGAAAATTTCCCTCAAGTGGATGACCTAAGGTTTATGAATCCGCGGGAGGCGTTGGATGAAGATGGTCTCTCTCAAACAACCCTGCAACCAAATAACAAAGAGTCTCTTGTGTCCCCAACACACCCAATACAATGGTAAATTGTATAGGTGCACTAGTTCGGCGAAAAGATGCTCATACAGGTGAAATATGGATGGTAGATATAGGTTTTTGTAATCTGAACTTATAAAAATAACAAGGTAGCAAACGGTAAAAGTGAGCACAAACGGTATTGCAATTCTTCGAAACAAGGCCTAGGGTTCATACTTTCACTAGTGCAAGTTCTCTCGACAATAATAACATAATTGGATCATATAACAATCTCAACGTGCAACAAAGAGTCACTCCAAAGTCACTAATTGTGGAGAACAAATGAAGAGATTATTGTAGGCTACGGAACCACCTCAAAGTTATTCTTTCCGATCAGTCCATTGGGCTATTCCTATAAGTGTCACAAACAGCCCTAGAGTTCGTAGAAAAATAACACCTTTAGACACATCAACCAAAATCCTAATGTCACCTAGATACTCCAATGTCACCACAACTATCCGCGGGTATGATTATACGATATGCATCACACAATCTAAGATCCATCTATTCAAACCAACACAAAGAACTTCATAGAGTGCACCAAAGTTTGTACCAGAGAGTCAAGACGAAAATGTGTGCCAACCCCTATGCAAAGATTCCCAAGGTCATGGAACCCGCAAGTTGATCACCAAAACATACATCAAGTGAATCAATAGAATACCCCATTGTCACCACAGGTATCCCATGCAAGACATACATCAAGTGTTCTCAAATCCTTAAAGACTCAATCTGATAAGATAACTTCAAAGGGAAAACTCAATCCATTAAAAGAAGGTAGAGGGGGAGAAACATCATATGATCCAACTATAATAGCAAAGCTCATGATACATCAAGATCGTGCCAAATCAAGAACATGAGAGATAGAGAGAGATCAAACACATAGCTACTGGTACATACCCTCAACCTCGAGGGTGAACTACTCCCTCCTTGTCAAGGAGAGCGCCGGGATGATAAAGATGGCCACTGGTGATGGATCCCCCCTCCTGCAGGGTGCCAGAACGGGGTCCCAATTGGTTTTTGGTGTCTACAGAGGCTTGTGGCGGCGGAAATCTCGATCTAGATTATGTTCTGGAGGTTTGGGGATTTATAGGAGAGGTTGGCATCGAGAACAAGTCAGGGGCGCCACAGGGAGTCCACGAGGAAGGGGGCTCGCCCTCCACCCTCGTGGGGCCCATGGGACTCCCCTCCGGTAACTCTTTGTTCTAGTATTTTTTATATTTTCCAGAAAAAATCTCCGTTGATTTTCAGCGCATTCCGAGAACTTTTATTTCTGCACAAAAACAACACCACGGTAGTTCTGCTGAAAACAGCGCCAGTCCGGGTTAGTTCTAATCAAATCGTACCAAAATCATGTAAAAATATTGTAAACATGGCATGAATACATCAAAAAATATAGATATGTTGGAGACGTATCAAGAATCCCCAAGCTTAATTCCTGCTCGTCCACGAGTAGGTAAATGATAAAAACAGAATTTTTGATGTGGAATGCTACCTAACATATTTATCAATGTAATCTCTCTTTATTGTGGCAAGAATATTCAGATCCATAAGATTGCAAACAAAAGTTTAATATTGACATGAAAACAATAATACTTCAAGCATACTAACAAAGCAATCATGTCTTCTCAAAATAACATGGCCAAAGAAAGCTATCCCTACAAAATCATATCTGGCTATGCTCTATCTTCATCAGACAAAATATTTAAATCATGCACAACCCCGATGACAAGCCAAGCAATTGTTTCATACTTTTGATGTTCTCAAAAATTTTCAATCTTCACGCAATACATGAGCGTGAGCCATGGATATAGCACTATAGGTGGAATAGAATGGTGGTTGCGGAGAAGACAAAAAGGAGAAGATAGTCTCACATCAACTAGGCGTATCAACGGGCTGTGGAGATGCCCATCAATATATATCAATGTGAGTGAGTAGGGATTTCCATGCAATGGATGCAGTAGAGCTATATGTGTAAGAAAGCTCATAAAGAAACTAAACGGGTGTGCATCCAACTTGCTTGCTCACGAAGACCTAGGGAAATTTGAGGAGGCCCATCATTGAAATATACAAGCCAAGTTCTATAATGAAAAATTCCCACTAGTATATGGAAGTGACAACATAGAAGACTCTCTATCATGAAGATCATGGTGCTACTTTGAAGCACAAGTGTGGTAAAAGGATAGTAGCATTGCCCCTTCTCTCTTTTTCTCTCATTTTTTTGTTTTTTGGTTTTTTTGGGCCTTCTCTTCTTTTGCTCTTTTTTTCGTCCGGAGCCTCATCCCGACTTGCGGGGGAATCATAGTCTCCATCATCCTTTCCTCACTGGTACAATGCTCTAATAATGAAGATCGTCACACTTTTATTTACTTACAACTCAAGAATTACAACTCGAAACTTAGAACAAAATATGACTCTATATGGCCTCCGGCGGTGTACCGGGATGTGCAATGAATCAAGAGTGACATGTATGAAAGAATTATGAAAGGTGGGTTTGCCACAAATATGATGTCAACTACATGATCATGCAAAGCAATATGACAATGATGGAGCGTGTCATAAAAAACGGAATGGTGGAAAGTTTCATGGCAATATATCTCGGAATGGCTATGGAAATGGCATAATAGGTAGGTATGGTGGCTGTTTTGAGGAAGGTAATGGTGGGTGTTATGGTACCGGCGAAACTTGCACGGCACAAGAGAGCCTAGCAATGGTGGAAGGGTGAGAGTGCGTATAATCCATGGACTCAACATTAGTCATAAAGAACTCACATACTTATTGAAAAAATCTATTAGTTATCGAAATGAAGTACTACACACATGCTCCTAGGGGTGTAGATTGGTAGGAAAAGACCATCGCTCATCCCCGACTTCCACTCATAAGGAAGACAATCAATAAATAAATCATGCTCCAACTTCATCACATAACGTTTCCCCATACGTGCATGCTATGGGAATCACAAACTTTAACACAAGTATCTCTCTAATTCACAACTACTCACTAGAATGACTCTAATATCACCATCCTCATATCTCAAAACAATCATAAGGAATCAAGCTTCTCTAAGTATTCAATGCACTTTATATGAAAGTTTTTTATTATATCCCTCTTGGATGCCCATCATATTAGGACTAAATTCATAACCAAAGCAAATTACCATGTTGTTCTAAAATACTCTCAAATTAATATAAATGAAGCATGAGAGTTCATATATTTCTTCAAAATAAAACCACCATCGTGCTCTAAAAAGATATAAGTGAAGCACTAGAGCAAACGAAAAACTACTCCAAAAGATATAAGTGAAGATCAATGAGTAGTCGAATAATTATGCAACTGTGTGAAGACTCTGTAACATTTAAGAGTTTCAGATATTGGGATATTATTCAAATAGAAGTAAAAACAAAATAAAACAAAATGATGCTCCATGCAAAACACATATCATGTGGTGAATAAAAATATGGCTCTAAGTAAAGTTACCGATGAACGAAGACGAAAGAGGGGATGCCATCCGGGGCATCCCCAAGCTTAGACTCTTGGTTGTCCCTGAATAGTACCTTGGGGTGCCTTGGGCATCCCCAATCTTAGGCTCTTGCCACTCCTTATTCCATAGTCCGTCGAATCTGTACACAAAACTTGAAACCTTCACAACACAAAACTCAACAGAAAACTTGTAAGCTCCGTTAGTATAAGAAAATAAATCACCACTTAGGTACTGTTGTGAACTCATTCTAAATTCATATTGGTGGTGTATATACTGTATTCCAACTTATCCATGGTTCATACCCTCCGATACTATGCATAGATTCATCAAAATAAGCAAACAACACATAGAAAACAGAATTTGTCGACAACATCGAATACTTCTTTAACTCCAAAAATTCTGAAAGAATTATATCCACCTGAGCAATTTGTGCACCAATCCATATCAAATGGTCAAAAGCATGTTTCAATAAGACTCTGGAAATTATTTACTGAGCGCAAAAGTTTCTGATTTTCAGCAGGATCAACACAACTATCACCACAAGCTATCCTAAAGGCTTTACTTGGCACTTTAGTGGAACAAAAGCTATAAAACATGATTACTATAGTAGCATAATCATGTGAACACACAAAAATAGTAATGGTAAATATTGGGTTGTCTCCCAACAAGTGCTTTTCTTTAACGCCTTTTTAGCTAGGCATGATGATTTCAATGATGCTCACATAAAAGATAAGAATTGAAACATAAAGAGAGCATCATGAAGCATATTACTAACACATTTAAGTCTAACCCACTTCCTATGTGTAGGGATTTTGTGAGCAAACAACTTATGGGAACAAGAATCAACTAGCATAACTTCAAGATTTTCAACACATAGAGAGGAAACTTGATACTATTGCAATTCCTAGAAGCATATATTCCTCCCTCATAATAATTTTCTGTAGCATCATGAATGAATTCAACAATATAACTATCACATAAAGCACTCATTTCGTGATAAATAGGCATAGAGTTTTTATTACTCTCCACATAATCAAATTTCTTCTCATGAATAGTAGTGGGAGCAAACTCCACAAAATAACTATCATGTGAGGCATAATCCAATTGAAAATTAAAATCATGATGACAAGCTTCATGGTTATCATTATTCTTTATAGCATACATGTCATCACAATAATCATCATATATAGCAACTTTGTTCTCATAATCAATTGGAACCTCTTCCGAAATAGTGGATTCATCACTAAATAAAGTCATGACCTCTCCAAATCCACTTTTATCAATATAATAAGATTCAACACCCTCCAAAATAGTGGGATCATTACTTCCTAAAATTGACACTCTTCCAAACCCACTTTCATTAATATAATCATCATAGATAGGAGGCATGCTTTCATCATAATAAATTTTCTCATCAAAACTTGGGGGACAAAATATATCATATTCATCAAACATAGCATCCCCAAGCTTGTAGCTTTGCATATCATTAGCATCATGGATGTTCAAGGAATTTATACTGACAACATTGCAATCATGCTCATCATTCAAAGATTTAGTGCCAAACATTTTATTGCATTCTTCTTCTAACAATTTGGCACAACAATCGGAATCCTTATTTTCACGAAAGACGTTAAAAAGATGAAGCATATGAGGCACCCTCAATTCCATTTTATTGTAGTTTTCTTTTATAGACTAAACTAGTGATAAAACAAGAAACAAAAAGATTCGATTTCAAGATCTAATGATATACCTTCAATCACTAACCTCCCCGGCAACGGCGCCAGAAAAGAGCTTGATGTCTACTACGCAACCTTCTTCTTGTAGACGTTGTTGGGTCTCCAAGTGCAGTGGTTTGTAGGACAGTAGCAAATTTCCCTCAAGTGGATGACCTAAGGTTTGTCAATCCGTGGGAGGCGTAGGATGAAGATGGTCTCTCTCAAACAACCCTGCAACCAAATAACAAAGAGTCTCTTGTGTCCCCAACACACCCAATATAATGGTAAATTGTATAGGTGCACTAGTTCAATGAAGAGATGGTGGTACAGGTGCGATATGGATTGTAGATATAGGTTTTTGTAATCTGACATTATAAAAACAGCAAGGTAGCAAATAGTAAAAGTGAGCACAAACGGTATTGCAATGCTTCGAAACAAGGCCTAGGGTTCATACTTTCACTAGTGCAAGTTCTCTCAACAATAATAACATAATTGGATCATATAACAATCCCTCAACGTGCAACAAACTGTCACTCCAAAGTCACTAATAGTGGAAAACAAACGAAGGGATTATTGTAGGGTACGAAACCACCACAAAGTTACTATTTCCGATCAATCGATTGGGCTATTCCTATAAGTGTCACAAACAGCCCTAGAGTTCATAGTAAAATAACACCTTAAGACACACAACAACCAAAACCCTAATGTCACCTAGATACTCCAATGTCACCACAAGTATCCGTGGGTATGATTATACGATATGAATCACACAATCTCAGATTCATCTATTCAAACCAACACAAAGAACTTCATAGAGTGCCCCAAAGTTTCTAATAGAGAGTCAAGACGAAAATGTGTGCCAACCCCTATGCATAGATTCCCAAGGTCACGGAACCCGCAAGTTGATCACCAAAACATACATCAAGTGAATCAATAGATTACCCCATTGTCACCACGGGTATCCCATGCAAGACATACATCAAGTGTTCTCAAATCCTTAAAGACTCGATCTGATAAGATAACTTCAAAGGGAAAACTCAATCCATTACAAGAAGGTAGAGGGGGAGAAAGATCATATGATCCAACTATAATAGCAAGCTCACGATACATCAAGATCGTGCCAAATCAAGAACACGAGAGAGAGAGATCAAACAGATAGCTACTGGTACATACCCTCAACCCCGAGGGTGAACTACTCCCTCCTCGTCATGGAGAGCGCTGGGATGATGAAGATGTCCATCGGTGATGGATCCCCCCTCGTCATAAGCATGGACTCGAGATATTACATTATCTAGAAAATTAAGATTTGGCAAGTGCCTACAAGTTAAAAAAAATATAAGTGCCCCGTAATCCCTGTTCTTGCCCTTTTCCTCCCCAGGCACGGCAAGTGAAGGCAGAGGGAGGCACGGGGAACGCGTCGATGGAGAGCATGGCGGAGGTGGCAAGATGCGTTTTCGAGGGTAGGTGGCGGTGCAGATGATGGTGCTACCACTGATGGACGGTCGGAGTCGGAGTCATCATCCTCCCGCCGCTACCGTCATCGTTGCTGTCGCGGTCCTCCTCATTGCTGTCGCTCGAGATGGAGCTTTCGTTGTTGGTGGAACTCTCCGCGCAGCACCCTAAGCGGATTCCCATGTGCCCGAAGGCCTTGACGGAGAGCAAGCCGTTCTCCATTAATTTGAACTGGAGAATGTGCCCCTTCGACAAGCTATGGGTGCAAGCAAAGGTTTTCCACCCGTGGCGGAGGTACATGACGTGAGGAGCGGGGAAGACAACATCGACCCACATACTGCCATTCTGGCAGCCCCTCATATGCAGCAGCAAGGCGTGCGGCGGGTCAAGCTCCATCACCCGAGCAAATGGGGCAGGGAGGTAGAGATGACCGCACAGGGGCTTGTACAGCCTGATGAAGAACTCGTGGGGCTGGTCCCCAACGTGGCCCTCCAGTGGGGGAGGGGCCGCCGACAGAGACGCAGCTAGTGCGCCGCCCTGTCCTCCTCTTCCTAGAGCACCATGGCAACCTCGGTCTCACCCCCTCCCTCTTCCTCTCACAGCGGGCTCCGCCGCCGTGAACTCCAGAGGAGGGGGACGCGCTGTTGAGTAGAAGCCCTCGCCACCGCCGTTGGAGCACCAGTGCGCCCTCTCACCATGGCGAGCAGAAGAAGGTTATCAAGTAGGAAGGATAGGAAGGAGGTGAGTATGGAAAGGCACCGTCCCTCCCCCTTTTTATAGAAGGGCAGGGTCGGGGCCTGGCCTCTCGACCCAAAGGCAGCCGCCCTGCTCGACCAATACGGCCTCCAGAGGCACGAGGAATCAAGACTGACCCGATGCTCTAGTCAGCGACGCCTAGTTTCCCGCCTCAACGTTAACACCAGTGCCCCCCCTGTCCACCACCTACCCTTCCTAAGGCATGGATGACATGTGGCGGACGAGACAGAAGCATAAGGACAAGTCGGACGACCTTTTTCCACCCGTGATCGTGGGGTGCGGGCGTCATGCAAGCCACGACTCGAGTCCACTTTGTAAATGAGCAGTACCCCTGCGGCTTCCTCTTTTTATTTGGAAGGCGCGGGCCACCTCTTTACTGTTCGACGTGAGGTGTCGCTGGCATGCTACAACCGTTCCATGCACGACCCCCACATCACACACTCAATGCGGATCATGGGGAAGCACAACTGACGAGAAGTTTTACGGTGGTTAAATCCGTGCCACGCATGCTCGCGCACAATTTTGGGCCTGTCCCAACGATACTTTGCGCTTATGTGTGGCCCAGGCATGGGGGCTCCTGTCAGTGTACAAAAGTATGGGATTTTCTGTACCCCTTACTTATGCACGGGCAGTCGTAGCCACACCTGCGGCAAGGCTTGGCAGGGCAGTAGAAGATAGAATACAATACTACCAAGACAACATTTGGGATAGTGAACATAGAGCAGGAGACAAGCTAGACCTCCCCTGGCAACATCCTTGTCGGAGTGGCTTGAATGGCCCTGGCAAGCTCCTTGCCGGGGCAGCCCGTGAAGCACCAGCAAGGCCACCACCTTGAGGCTAAGAGCTCTGACACCATCAACAACGTCAAGGCCAAGACTCGGGGGGTGCGTGCGTAGTAACATGCAAATCTTTGAGAAGACTGACAGCCTGCAGGGCTACATGGAGAATAGCAGACAAACACCCCCGGCAAGGCCCTTGCCGGGGACGACTGCAAGGTCCCTGGCAAGAACTTGCTGGGGATAATTTTGGGGCTGCAGCCAGGCTCGCACCCGACAAGTTTTTATCAGCCCACAACCATTCCAGCATGGCGACCAGCTTGCCAACTAGGTAGACGACTGCGTGGCGGCGTGCAGATTCTAGGCCAACTAGGCAAGCACCTGCGTGGTGGCCTGTAGATCTTTGTGAAGTCCCTACCACCACGCCAGCACAACGGCTAGCTAGCCAGCCTGGAGTTGCATGCCTCGTTAGCCCGGACGTGTGTTGGAATTGGGTGAGGTGGCGACAAACGGGATGAGTTCTATTGTCGTCCCCGATAAAGCTAGAGGACACATAGGCAGCATATTAACTGTGTTTGTCCTATGATGTCAGTGATAAGCTTGAACGCTACAGTTACTTTACACATCTTGTTTGCCACTGTGGCGACCCCTTTGACGTATAAAAGGAGGCCCGAGGCGTACTCGAGTAGGATTCGTACTTTTTGGACTGGGCATGCATAGCAGCTAGTCTAAGAACTCAAGAACACGAAATATACACTCAAGCAGGACTAGGGTTTTACGCTCCATTGCGGCCCGAACCTGTGTAAAAAACCCTCGCGCTGATCACCAGACCTGCTCTTTGCGCAACCCTCTCCCCACCAACCGTAGAAGGGATCCCCATTATCCCATAGGCGTCGTTCCCCCGACAGAGGGTGAAAATCTTGTTGAATTTTTTGATAAAAGTGGGTTTGGAGAGGTAAAAACTTTAACTCGTGATGTGCCCACTCTTTTGGATTACAAATATTTTAATTATGATAATTGCTCTTTGATTAATTGCATTTCTTTGTTATGATCCATGCTAAATTCATCACATTCATATTGAAAGTGCAACTAATCCTCGGGTGGTTTTGGTAATTCATAACAACATATAGCTCATTGAACTAATATCCATTCAAGTTGAACATTTCAGAAAGTTGAATGATTGGCATGGCATGGACTAGGGATGTGGACCCCTTAAAATGCTCAGGACACATATTGGCAAAAGCTCAAGACTCTTCATTTATATTTTAGTGATCCTAGATCACATTGAGTCCATAGGAAAGTCAATACTATTAAAGGGGGATGAGGTGTTGCTTAATGGTCTACTTGCTCAAAGTGCTTAGTGATATTGCTCCAAAACCCTCAACCACTCTTCTCATTTCCAAATATGTCCAAAAGTCAAAGTCAAACTCGGCCCACCGAAACATTCTATCCGGTGCCACCAAGTTCACTTGATCTAGCCACTACCAAAAACCCTAACTCCTCGGTCACACCGATACGGATCTCGGTCTCACCAAGATGGCCTTACAAACTCTCTGTTGCCTTTTGCAATTATTCCGGTCTCACCAAAATGTGCAATCGGTACCACCGAGTTTGCCTGACCAACTCTCTGTTTGCTCTTTGCTAAAATCGGTCTCATCGACTTCACGCAATCAGCTTCACTGAGATGAGATTTTTCCCTAGCCCTAGCACATCGGTCCCACCAAGTTGTTCCAGTCGGTCCCATCGAGATTCTGAACATTCACATTTTGAACTAAATCGGTCTCACTGAGTTCTTCTATTCGGACTGACCGAGTTGGGTCAAATGTGTGTAACGGTTGGATTTTGTGTGGAGGCTATATATACCCCTCCACCCCCTTCTCCATTTGAGAGAGAGAGCCATCGGAACGTGCCTAAACTTCCGGCTTACATTTTCTGAGAGAGAACCACATACGCATGTGTTAAGATCAAGATATACGAACCTACCACAAGAATCTTGATTTCTAGCCTTCCCCAATTTGCTTTCACGCAAATCATCTCTCCACCATATCCAAATCTGTGAGAGAGAGTTGAGTGTTGGGGAGACTACCATTTGAATCACAAGAGCAAGGAGTTCATCATCAACACACCATCTATTACCTTGAGGTGTCGCTTGGGATTCTCCGACAAGATTGTGGAGTTGAACCAACAAGTTTGTATGGGCAAGGAGATTTCCTATTTCGTGACGATCTACCCGAGTGAGGCAAGTCCCTTGTGGGTGATGGCCATGGTGGGATAGACAAGGTTGCTTGTTCGTGGACCCTTTGTCGGTGGAGCCCTCCATGGACTCACGCAACTGTTACCCTTCATGGGTTGAAGTCCCGATCAATGTGGATGTACGATAGAACCACCTATTGGAACCACGCCAAAAATCTCTGTGTCATCATTGCTTTTGCACTCTCCAGACCCTTTCCTTTACCTTCATATGCAATGTTTTACTTTCCACTTCTACACTCTTAGAATTGCATGTGTAGGTTGATTGCTTGAGTTGTGCTAATTGCTAAAGTACGCCCACAATCAAAATTGGGAAAATGTTAGATTTTTATTTGGTCAAGTAGTCTAATCCACCCCCCTCTAGACCTACTTTCGATCCTACAAGTGGTATCGGAGCTTTGGTCTCCAATTTCCTTGATTTCCATAGCTTTGGTGATCATAGCCTCGGTTTCACAACCTAAGAGAGTATGGCGTCTAGCGAGGGAAATTACCACCGTATAGGTCCTTACTTTGATGGTACTAATTTTGCTAGTTGGAAGCATAAGATAAAAATGCATATTCTTAGTCATAACCCCGCTGTTTGGGTGATTATGCGCATTGGCTTGCAAGGTGATTTCTTTGAGGATGGAAAAGAACTGGATCATGAACCATCCGCGGAAGAAATGAAGATGTTGCAATACAATGCTCAAGCTTGCGACATTCTCTTTAACAGATTGTGCCCCGAAGTATTCAATGAAATCAACCGCCTTGAGAATTCAAAGGAAATTTGGGATACTTTGGTTGATATGCATGAAGGTACCGAGTCCGTCAAGGAATCCAAACTGGATGCGCTTCAAAGTCAACTTGACAAGTTCAAGATGAAGGATGGTGAAGGAGTTGCCGAGATGTACTCTAGGCTTGCTCTCATCACAAATGAGATTGCCGGCTTAGGAAGCGAAGATGAAAGACAAATTCATTATCAAGAAGATCCTAAGAGCCTTGGATGGAAAATATGATACCGTGTGCACCCTGATCCAAATGATGCCCAATTACAAAGACCTCAAGCCCACATAAGCCATTGGTATAATTGTTGCTCATAAGATGTCACTCAAGGATAAGGAAGAGATCCACAACAAGTCTAGTGGTGCTTACAAAGCTTCAAGTGATGCTCCTACAACATCAAGTGAGAAATAAGTCTTCAATGAAGAATTGAGCTTAGTGGTGAAAAACTTCAACAAATTCTACAAGAATAGAAGCAAAGAGAGAAGTTCCAAGTTAAGATCCTACAACGTCAAAAGATCTTCTAGTCGTGATCGTAATTGTTACGATTGTGGAAGACCCGGACACTACTCCAATGAGTGTATGGCTCCCTACAATAAAAGGGAAGATTCACCTAAGAGGAGAAGTAAAAGAGATGATTCACCACCAAGAGAGAGAAGCAGTATAGATGATCGTTATGAATAAAGACCCTCTCATAGAAGCAAGGATTCAGAAAGTAAGGACAAGTCATCAAAGAGCTATACAAGATGAACACATCAAGCTCAGGTTGGTGAATGGGTATCCAGTTTCGACTCCGACAACTACTCTGAGAGAAACTATCACTCCAACTCCGAATATACTCAAGATGAAGGTGTTGCCGAACTTGCACTTGTTTCATCCAACTCCTACAACATATTTGACTCAACAAATGAAGGAATTGGAAGATGCTTCATGGCTAAAGGCCCCAAGGTATCACACCCCAAGTATGTTGATTTCCGTAGTGATGAAGATGATTTGCTAGGTGATGATGATTTAATTGTTGACCACACTAGGGATGAAAACTATGATGAAATTGCTAGTATTCATGCTAATCAAATGAAACGAATGACAATGATAAGAAGGGGATTATCGTCTAACTAAAGAACTAAATACTCTTAATTTAGCTCATGAAACAACTCTAGAGGATCAGAGAGAGCTCCGAAAGACTCGTGAGAAGCTACGCTTCGAGAACCTAAATTTAGAGCAAGAGCATGAGTTCTTAAAAGCTATCAATGATGATCTTCGAAAGAAGAGTTCTTCTTATCCTGCCAAACACTCCTCTTGTCTACTTATATGCCACAAGTAAAATCTAGCAATAAGAGCAAGAAAGATTCTTCCTCTAGTAGTAACAATAACCATGTTAAATCCAATATTGTTGCTTCTAGTAGTTCTCTTGATTCCACTAATGATTCTTTTAGCCAAGTTACACTTTGAGCAAGAAAATAGCTTATTGAAGGGAGTTATAGAGAAAGGTGGTTACAAGAGCCTTGCCAGAAGTAAGCAATTTGAAGAAATTGTACGCAAGCAAGGAAGGCACCGGAAGAATCAAGGTGTTTGTTTTTGACGAAAGTTCAATGCCAATGGAGTTGAGTGGGAAGAAGATCAATACCCCAAGATGAAGTTTGTTCCTCAACAAGGGAAGTATGACCCCACTTATTTCAAGGGAACACAAGCTCAAGATGATCTTCCACCACAAGACCACAAGCTAAAAGGCAAGGACAAGCTTCAATAAGAGATTGATTCATTTCAAGAAGCTCCTAGGGCCATGGTCAAGTGGGTTCCCAAGACTACGTCAAGTTCTACTTCATCAAGTATGACAACAACTCCAAGGATTCCCATCAAGTTGATGTGGATCCCGAAGAAGAAGAACTAGAGAGTTCTTGAGGGTGACTTTGCCAACATACTTTACTCACATTCATTTTGGCAAGGACAAGTCCAATCGACTTTCATATCTTGCACTAGTTCATGGAGTCACAAACCCTCTTGTTGGTAAGACAAGGGACAAGGTAACCTAATGCTTTCATGGAAATCATCATATAAATGTGTTTCACTCTTTATCTATGGATATCCCTGTATGTTCCTTGTGGGACAAACCCGTGTAGGTATTGAAAGTGCAACACTTCAATGGATTGCTCTAAATGATCTACATCAACATTGAGCATCCACATCTTCAACACCTACATGAAGTCATCATCGACAAAACCCAAGGTTAGTTCATCCCTCTTAGGGGGGATATAACATCTAGGGGGAGCTTTGCTCTAAACAAATTGAGCTAAAGCAACTCTAATGATGTGAACACATGAATGCTTTATGTAGAGGTGGTAACCCCACTTATGCTTAAATGATGAGTATGACCTATGATCAAATGTTCTCATTTGACTCCTAAGTCAATATACTGATATATGGATGACCTAGTCGTCGCCAGTTGCTTCATAGATGCTAGAGTGTGTGTGCATGCTTTGCCACATGTTTTATTTGCCATCTTATTGTGTGAGCATGTTGGTTGCATAATTTTCTTCATTCAAGGACATCCATTTGTTGCTTTGATTGATTGGTTTTTCTTTTTTCCAAATGGATGGACAAGAATGCCTAAGTACTCCCTCTAGCTATCTATGCTTTTTCTCGTCTCAAACTCTATTCATGCTACATCACAAAGTTTGAACAAGTCATTTTCGGACCCTCCGTGTGAGGGGCACTCGGAGCCACCGACCTTCAAGGGCTTAACTTCCATAAATGATTTTCGGTCAGACTGACTTATCCAATTCGGTCTCACCGAGGTCCGTAAGTTGATCTAGGTTTTCATCTCGATGCCACCGATTAGAACTATTTGGCCACACCGAGTTGCAACAACTGTCAGTAGTTTTGCATCTCGGTGCCACCGAGTCTTTCCACTCAGCACCATCGACAGCACTTGGGTATTTATACTTCGCGTACCCGTACGGTTGAAAATCACTTCAAACCGCACGATGTCACACCCCAGCACTGCCGCACCCTTGGTCTTCGGATTGTCGCCGTCGTCGCCAGTGACCCTCCGCCACTGATTTCCGCCACAGTCAATGGAATCCTCATGACCGTTGCCGCCGTAGCAAACCCGTTGCCATGTTAGGGTATGGATTTGACCCTTTGTGCTTTACATTGCTCCGATTCCTGCACAAAGTATAATGACTTTGTTCTTCCCACGTATGAGATCACTCTGTCCAGCAAATAACTCCATTAAAATAGATTTGATGCAAAAACTTAGGGTTAGGTTTCGGCTGAACCCATCTCGAACCGACCAATCTGAGGGTTTGATCACACCGATTGGCCCTGCCCATTGCACAAATACAACTCGGTTTGACCAAAGTGTACCGATCGGTGAGATGGAAATCACTTTCTCTGTGAAACCCTAGCATCTCGGAGTCGCCAAACTGCATTTCGGTCTAACCGAAACTGTATGTTTAGACTCTATTAATGCTTCGGTGTCATCGAGTTTGTCAAATCGGTAGCTCCGAAATGCTTTCTGCAGAAAACTAAAATTAAGTTTTTGGCTCAACTTTTGCAAAAAAAGATGTACTTTGTGATGCTCATCTACTCTATCTACACCCAACTATTCACAGGGTCAGTTGCAGCTATGTCAGAGGGAAGTGATAGTTAGAACAGGTTTGAAGAGCATCTCAACTCAGTGAGGGCACTAGTCCCTCTAGCAGCTATGATGAGGATAGTAGGAGCACTCCCAACAATTTGCCTAAGGCAGCTACTAGGCAAAGGAAGAAAAGAACATCTGAATCCGAGGATGAAGATTTTGTAGTTGAGGAGGAAGTGACCTCCAAGAAGAAAGTGCTCAGAAAGGAGTATGTTGCTGCTGCCACAAAGACAGGCTTGTCCAAGAAGGCACCTGCTAAGAGGACTCCAATGTCCAAGTCCAGAGCCTCAACTCAAGAAACCATTGAGTTTACACTTGAACCAAGAGAGTAAGAGGATGCTGGTTGAAAGAAGAGGAAAGAAAGGGTCAGGAAGACCATTGCCAGAGTGATTGGCAAACCATCCATGATAAGGGATGAGGATGAAGATGATGAGGAAGAGGAAGAGCCTGCTGCACCTCCTGCCAAGACTCAGAAGCTGCTGGGGGATGCCATCAGGACTAGGGCTACTCCTTCTAAGCCCAAGTCTTCCCCGAAGACTTCTGCTCAAGCTCAAGCCCCCAAGCCATATGCACCAAAGAGATCGATAAGGAACATCTCAGCTGCTGAAAAGAACAAGTCCCCAGTGCCTGATGTTCAAGAAGAACAAGAACCACTAGTGCTTAGGAAGTTCAAGCCCATGATTCCAGACTACAATGATGATCATCCTGTGGCAGACAACATGAAGTTGAGAAAGGATGTAGGTCTGAGACTATGGAGGAAGACTGATCCCTATGCCACAAGGAGAAGGAGTGTTATGGACTATTGCTTTCACACCAAAGAACAGCAGGACTTCTATGAGATTGTGCTGCTTGACAAGAAGCCCATAGTCTGTGATATGAAATGGGTTCACTAGAAATACATTGATGAAAATTAAGACTACTTTCCACATGTGCATGAAAGCTTCGGTATGAATGGTGTTGACAAATTTGTTGGCCAAAAGTTGACAAAGTGGAATGATGAAATGATAATGCAGTTCTACTGCACAGCTCATTTCTACCCTGATGGAAAGATAGTATAGATGCGGAAGGCACCAAATATCAGTCTTCTATCTCAGAATGGTCCAAGTTGATCAATGCCCCAGAGGAGGCTGAAGATGATCTTGATGTGTACAGTAAGTCTAGGAAGGATCACAACTCAATGGCCAACATGTACAAGCCCATACCTGATGCAGCTTTGGAGACACACAAACATGGATCTACTTACTACTAGCTTGAGGAACACCCTATTGCCCAAATTAGGAGATCATAGGATGATTCATGGTCACTCCATCAACTTGCTTCACTTGTTTGATGTCCCACGGAAATTCAAGGTGATGAGCTTGATTGTAGAGATTGTGAAGAGAACAACTGCTGATCAGAAGAGGTCTTTTGGATATGCCCTTCACATTCAGACCTTGATCAACTCCAAGATGTGAACTGGGACATATCTACTAGATAGAAAGCATCTTCCCTTGAGGCCAGACTTTGAGGACAACGAGGTTGTCATGGATGCTTCACATCCTACTTGTGCAGATGCCCGGGAGAAGAAAGAGAAAGCAAAGGCTGCAAAAGCAGCAAGTGCCCCAGATGCTTCAGTTGCAAATCTCAAAACCAAGCAGCATCAACTCATTTATCTGCTTGAGGCCACCATGAGAATTGAGAAGAGCTTGGCCACCTTGACTCAAAATTAGGAGAGTCTTGAGAGGATTATTGAGACTAAGTTCCATGACCTATATGTGAAGGTCACTGAGATACAGACCATTGTGGAGAAGCTTCAAGAGGATGCTGAGGACAGGGAAGATAGACCCACAATAGACACACTCCAAAGAGTGCCAAGGGCACAAAGATCATTAGTTGTGCCAGTTTATAGAGACTCCAGGACGACTACTTTAGCACCTGCAGCCACTTCCATAGTTGTATCTCAAGTGTCAACTCCTCCAGCTCCATAGACTTCTTCAGAAGGATTTGCAGATGCCATCCTTTCCACGCCGTCTATGCACACCGGAGCAACAAGCTATAAGACCCCTTCAGGAGATCCCAGAGATCATTCTTAGAGTGTCGTATAGTTCTATACGTTTTCGAACTTTTTGGTAACTTGTTGACAAAGGGGGAGAAAGTGTATAGATCCTAGGCTTCAAGAGAGAGTGTCTTTTGCCTTTTTATTGGTTGGTTTCATTTGCTAATCTTGCTACTTTGATCCTTTGGATGTTTGATTCCTATGCTACAATTTGTGCTTTGCTCATGAGATACTTATGTGATCATGTGTTTGATTATACTATGCCTCAATATGTGCTTGCTTGATTATATTCATGAACGTTTGTCGTATGATCAATCACTTGTATCCTTGGTGATGTGTGCATGTTATTTAACTCGTACCATTTTGAGCGCTCCACCAAGATGTATGTGACATGGAAGAGTGACCCATGATCCTAATCGATTGTGCATTTGCATTCAAAAGTAAATTTTAAATAATGCACAAATTTTGGGAGAGCTCTTGCTTATCACATACTTCTCAAAGTGACGAAGTATTTAATTCATATTATCATTTGTCGAAGCTTTGATATATATGTTGTCATCAATTACCAAAAAGGGGGAGATTGAAAGTGCAACTAATCCCCGGGTGGTTTTGGTAATTCATAACAACATATAGCTCATTGAAATAATATCCATTCAAGTTGAATATTTCAGAAAGTTCAATGATTGGCATGGTGTGGAATAGAGATGTGGACCCCTCAAAATGCTAAGGACACATATTAGCAAAATCTCAAGACTCTTCATTTATATTTTAGTGATCCAAGATCACATTGAGTCCATAGGAAAGCCAATACTATTAAAAGGGGATGAGGTGTTGCTTAATGGTCTAGTTGCTCAAAGTTCTTAGTGATATTTCTCCAAAACCCTCAACCACTCTTATCATTTCCAAATATGTCCAAAACACAAAGTCAAACTCAGCCTCACCAAAATATTCCATCTGGCGCTGATACGACTCCAATGCATCTATAATTATTGATTGTTCCATGTTGTTATATTATCAATCTTGGATGTTTTACAATTATTTTATAGCAACTTTATATCATTTTTTGGGACTAACATATTGACACAGTTCCCAATGCCAGTTGCTGCTTTTTGCTTGTTTTTTACATCGCAGAAAATCAATACCAAACAGAGTCCAAACGTAGCGAAACTTTTTGGAGATTTTTTTCTGGACCAGAAGACGCACGATGGGCCAAGGAAATACTAGAGGGGGCTCCGAGGGGAGCACAACCCACATGGGCGTGTCTGGGGGCCCAGGCGCGCCCTGGTGGGTTGTGCCCACCTCGTCCGCCTCCTGCACCGCCTCTTTGCTCTATAAATACCCCGAAAATCCAAAAACCCTAGGGGAGTCGACGAAACACACTTCTAGCCACCGCAAGTTCTAGAAACCACAGATCCAATCTAGACACCATCACAGAGTGGTTCATCATCCTCATTGGTGCTTCTCTGATGACGCGTGAGTATTTCATTATAGACCTTCGGGTCCGTAGTTAGTAGCTAGATGGCTTCCTCTCTCTCTTTTGATTCTCAATACAATGGTGTCTTGGAGATCTATTTGATGTAACTCTTTTTGTGGTGTGTTTGTTGGGATCCGATGAACTTTGAGTTTATGATCAGATCTATGTTTTTACCCATGAAAGTTATTTGAGTCTTTTGATCTCTTATATGCATGATTACTTATAGCCTCGTATTTTTTCTTAGAATCTTTGGTCCAACTAGATGGATTTTTCTTGCCATGGGAAGAGGTGCTTTGTGATGGGTTCGATCTTACGGTACTCAATCCCAGTGACACCAAGGGAAATGAAAGGTATGTATTGTTGCTATTAAGGATAACAAGATGGGGTCTATTCCTACATGAACATATCTTGTCTACATCATGTCATTGTTCTTTTTGCATTACTCCGTTTCTCCATGAACTTAATACACTAGATGCATGATGGATAGCGGTCGATGTGTGGAGTAATAGTTATAGATGCAGGCAGGAGTCGGTTTACTATCTTGGACATGATGCCTATATAATGACCATTGCCTGGATATCGTCCTAATTATTTGAAGTTCTATCAATTGCCCAACAGTAATTTGTTTACCCACCGTATGCTATTTTTCTCGAGAGAAGCCACTAGTGAAATCTACGGCCCTAGGTTTATTTTCTCATCATATATTTTCAGATCTATTTTGCTATTTGTCTTTCCGTTTATTTTCTAGTTTAATTTCAGATCTACATTATCAAAAACCCAAAAATACCTCGCTGAATTGTGTTTGCTTTTATTTGCATCTATCTATCTACTACAATTTTATCCCGTCAACTTGACAATTTTGGCACCGTTACCCGAAAGGGAATGATAACCCCTTTAACACGTCGGGTTACAAGTATTTGTTCTCTGTGTGCAGGTACCATTTACATAGTGTTGCTTGGTTCTCCTACTGGTTTGATAACCTTGATCTCATCACTAAGGAAAATACCTACCGTAGTTGTGCTGCATCATCCCTTCCTCTTTGGGGAAATATGGACGTAGTTCAAGTGACATCAAAAGGAATCTCTAGCGTCGTTATCGGGGAGACATCATCAACATCTATCAGGTTCTTAATCACAACTCTCATCTTCTTACAATTTCCATTATTTGCCATTTGCCTCTCATTTTCCTCTCCCCCACTTCACAAAAAAATGCCATTTTATTCGCCCCTTTTTCGTTCACTGTTTTCTTGTCAGATCTGTTTTTGTGTGCAATTTTGTCTGCCACTTTTGCCATTATGGATAGTTCTTCCTCTATTCCATGCACCCCGAGAACAAGGTTCTTAATTTCAAACAAAGGGGAGGGGGGAATTTAAAAGATGCTTGGTATAGAATTTGCATTGCTCATAATAGATCTATTCGTAAGCAATCTATTGTTGGTCTTCTTCGTTGTTTCTATCTGGGCATCACCACTTGGTATAGATTCATCCTTGATACGATTACCAGTGGAAATTTCTTGATGTGTCCCTCTCTTGATGCTTTTATTGCTATGGGAAATTTAGTGGGATCACCACCTCTTATGATTAACAAAACAACTTTGACTCTCGAGCATGTTATGGAAAGGTTAGATGCTATTGAAAAGAAAATACTTACTGAAGAACATCTTGAGAACTTGGATAAAAAGATCCACAATCTTGCTAGTAAAACTGGGTCAAAAGCGGGAGAGGTTTTTAAGTTATTAAAAGAAAAAGGAATCATAATTCACAAAAGAATGTCCTTCTTGGATCGATAAGTTGGAAGAAACTTTTAGCAATTTAAACACAGCTTTTGCTTCCGCAGAAACTGTTGAAAAAACTCCCATAAAATGGCAAGATTACTCAAGTCACTAAGAAGAAGGGTGCAACTTCTAATAATAATAGTAAAGAAAACCTTAAGATGATTAGTATTCACCCCGATTTTATTGAAGTGATAAGAGACCCAGTTTGCAAGAATGAAATTTTCAATCTCATTCCTAAAAGTACTGTTATTGAAAATTTGTATGCCAAATCCTAGAAGAATTCCAACTTTTTCATTGAAGAGTTGGAAACTAAAAATAACAACACTTAGATCTTTGCATTATGCCTAGCTAGGGGCGTAAAATGATAGCAATTGTTGGGAGGCAACCCAATCTTTATCTTTTTGCTTTTTGGTTTCCTTGCTGTTTTGCAATAAATTTATAAAGATGCCTCTGATTATATGTGTTTTTATGTTTTAATTAGTGCTTGTGCCAAGAAAAGCCTTCGGTTGATTTGATCTTGTTGGAAAACAGAAACTTTTGCGACAGTAAAATAATTTTGGAAATCACAAGGACGTGATTTTGATCTGAATTTTTTTACACAGGATTTATATACAAATTGCCCACGTTGTACTAATTTTTCAGAATTTTTGGAGTTACAGAAGTATTCAAAGTTTACAGATTGCTACAGACTGTTCTATAGATCTGTTTTCTTTGTGTTGTGTGTTTATTTTGATGAATGTATGGTTTGTATTGGAGGGTATAAGCTATAGTAAAGTTGGAATATACTAGATATAATGCAAACATAAAATATTAATGGGTTTGCAACCATACTTAGAGTAGTGATTTGCTTTGTTATACTAATGGATCTCACGAAGGTTTTGTTGAGGTTTGTGTGATTGAAGTTTTCAAGTATTGGGTAAGATCATGATGGATGAAGGAATAAGGAGTAAGAACAGCCTAAGCTTGGGGATGCCCCATGGCATCCCAAGCTATTATCCAAAAGAGAAGAAAGCAACTAAGCTCGGGGATGCCCCCGAGTGGCATCCCCTCTTTCTTCTAATGACCATCAATATTTTACTTGGAACTACATTTTTATTCGTCACATATCATGAGTTTTGTTTGGAGCATCTTGTATTATATGAGTCTTTGCTTGTTTTGCTTTTTAGTTTAAGTTAAGTATCCTTGCTGAACACACCTATTTGAGAGAACCAAAATTATGTTATGAATTGTTAGAATTGCTCTATGTGCTTCACTTAAATCTTCTTGAGCTATGGAATTGCTCTAGTGCTTCACTTATATCTTTTTGAGCATGGTGTGCATTATTACTTTTGAAGAAATGCTCTCATGCTTCACTTAGATTTATTTGAGAGTTAGTATTTAATTTAAGAAATTCTCTCATGCTTCACTTATATTATTTTGGGAGAAGAAAATCTTTATGTGCATATTCTTCACTTAATTTTTTTGAGCTATCAAAAGCAACATATAAAATTAGTCCCAAAGTGAGAGATATTCAAGAGGGGTTTAATAAAAACTTAGATGAAGATCATTGGACAAAATAAACTTGATTCTTTGTAATAGTTTTGCAATATGATGATAGTGATATGCGAGTCATGTTGATGAGTAATTATGGTTTAGTAAGAATATTGATGTTAAGGTTTGTGATTCCCTGTGCAAGCATGAAAGTCAATAGTTACGCAATGAAATTACATCCTACTTGTGGTGCATTATTTGGTGTTAGTTATGCTTAATGCTCACTTACGTGATTTTTCGTTTCTTGGTTGAATGCTTCTCAATCTTTTGCTAGCCTTCACTTCTACTAAGTAGAAATACTACTTGTGCATCCAAAATCCTTAAACCCAATTTTTGCCATATGAGTCCACTATACCTACCTATATGCGGTATTTCCGTGCCGTTCTAAGAAAATTTCTACGTGCCATCTCTAATCTTCAAAACAAATTTCCTTTTTCTGTGCTCGTACCGCTCATGAAATGGTAGGGGGTGGCTGATATTCTCCATGCTAGATGTGTTATTCTCAAGATGAGTGTTTATTCACTTGTCATTGCACAAGAGTACGGCAAAGGTATTAGGGATGCCCAGTCTCAAGATGAAAAAAATGAATGAGCTTTATGTTGTCAAATAATAAATTCCATGGAAAGTGTTGGTATGGACGACACCCGTGGATTTGGTTAGCCGTGGAATGTGAAAGTATGGTGGAAAAAGGAATAAACTTTATCTTCTGTTTGGGAACCGCCTATGATATATCTAGCACACTAGTATAGCAAGGTGCTATACAAACGGTTTTTTACCCATTTCCACGACGACATTTGGAAGCATCACCTAGTGCGTGACTGCAATAGGGGATCCTTCCCACACGACCCAGAAACCGTCGGGGATATGCCCTCCTGGCACACACGCTCGGCAAAATGAGGTCGTGTGCGACCGGCGAGCGATCAAATACGGTTATACATATAGTAGTGCTAAAAAATTCAATTATACAGGCAAAATCATTTCCGCTCGTAAGTTCATCCCACACAGTCAGTCCCCGCTAAATGTTACACTCGTATATACATCCCACACAGTCGCTCCAAGGAAAACATTTCTGTTTGCAGGTACATCACACACAATTTTCCCAGTTAAATCGTGTGTGATAGCATTTCCATTGCACACGGTATTAACAATTTTACCGGTTGCATTATTGAATGCATCACACACGGTGCATAGAAGAAACTGTGTGGCGAAGGTTGTCCATCACACACAATTTTTATGTGGTAAACGTTTGCGCCAGGTGGCCTAACGCAAATAGCTTTCAAGAGGATGTCGTGTGTGATTGTTCATTAATCCAACACGGTTTATTCCTAGAAACTGTGTGCGTTGCCTGAGGTCATCGCCCATGGTGTTTTCTCAATAACTGTTTGCAATAGAAAAACCCAATTAGCAGGCTAATTATCCTATTATTAATAATCCATTTATTAATCTAATTGACATTTCATATTAAGCACACAATATATTTCATTTTCATAATTGAAATACATCAGAGTACAACATCATATAGCTTCAACACTCAGCTACCCCATTACACAACTGTACCAGCACCAAGTTTCACATGCAACATCTATAACCTTTCGAAATTAGCATCATAGACGGTACATAGACAGATGTATCTCATCTACAAAACTGCTGAAGCAGAAGGCTTATATTTAGCCTTCATTGATGTTGAAGGTCTTTGCAACTTTAGGCCAGTGCCTGTGGATGATTGACCGTCCATCCTTCGTGCTCTTCAGGAACACTTCAATATTTAACCGTGGGTGTTGTATGAATACCTTCCTCAGTTCCTAACCATACAAGTGGTTTGAGAGGTAATCATCAGTGAACTGCATTGGAAAGGCCTAAAAACAAGGACGTGCATAAATATCTTCTCTATATTGGAAATGGGCCAAAGGAATAAAAAAAGGCAAGGTATAATAGTTACTACCATCCTTTAGTGAATTGATGTCTTCATCATCGTGCAGACAAAGATCTTGTTGGTTTTTGTCACTAATTTCTTTATCCTAACAATCTTTCTGAGTTTCTTGACTTGACTGATATTCATGGACAACTCATTTCCCCATATGCAAATAGGGTCGAACAGTAGGTCAAAACCTCTAACAGCAGGACCTACATGTGCAAGACCAAATTGTTACAAACCTAAATATTGGAATGGTTCCTGCAATTGCACAATAATGTGCTATTAGACAAAGGACCATGCATGTGCAAACCTCGATTGTAAACCTCAGTGCTTCCCATTGTTTCCCTGCAACACATATAAGGTAGTTAGTGATCTTGTTAAGTGAGGGTTCGCATGCTATTAGTAAAATATATTGATGAAAAATAAGCGCAATGCAGATTCCTCAGATTAATTCAAGCCACATGGAAAACCCATTTATCCAAACCAAGGATGATTAAGAACTAGGAAATATAGCAATTGTATATGTTTCCCATGTATTAAGTGCAACCAAATTCGGTTATTCCTCACATGCACAACAATACAAAATTCTACCCACGACAATTGGACATTGCATTGCACAATTGAACCAAGCAGTTAACTACACACCACAACAAATGAACCAAACATTAACTGAGCACCACATTGCAAAATATAACATACTCCTAATAGAAGATCAAATAGTTAATCAAACCAAGCATGCTTAACAACTTGGAAATATAGCAATTGTATTTGTTCCTCATGTATTTAGTACATCCAAATTTGATTTATTTCTGACATGATATACAATAACAGAATGCACCCACAACAATTGAACATCGCATTGCAGAATTGAATCAAACAGTTAACTAAACACCACAACAAATGAACCAAACTGAGCACCACATTGCACAATGTGTAACATACTAGAAGATGAGACAGTTAACTAAACCAAGCATGCTTGACAACTTGGAAATATAGCAATTGTATTTGTTTCTCATGTATTTTGTAAAGAAAAAATCAATTTATTTCTCACATGGAAGACAATACAAAATTGCACCCTGAAGAATTGAACATCACTTTTGCAGAATTGAACCAAACAGTTAACTGAACACAACAACTAATTAACCAAACAGTTAATAAGTGGGCACCACATTGCATGACATATAGAACATATACACTAGAGCAACATATTGCATGGTAAGAGTAGATAGCAAAATTCACTAGAATTTGTTGAGGAAAGGCATTAGCTAGCAAACTGAACATTGGGTCCTTATAGTGAGCTAATAAGACAAGCTACTCCTCATTGTCGGAGATATCGATGACGATTGTCTCCTTGGACATGGAAGAGGGCGAGGGCTCCGCATCGTGGGTGCCCTCGTCGTAGCGATGAGTTGCCTAAGCCGCTTAGGGCACCAACCTGCTAGCTCTCGAGTTGATGTAAGCACGTGCACTCTGAGAAAACACCTCATAGTCTTCATCGAAGGCACCGCTGGTGGCCTCGATAAAATGCCATGAACTATCATTTAAAGCAGCCAACCGCGTAGCGGCGTCCGCGCGCGAGGCGTCGACAGTGGCCTCGACGGTGATGTGCTCCTCCAAGATCTTGGGGTCGGCATGAATGGCAGCCATCGCGACCTCATCTGCACATGCGACCGTGATTTGCTTCTTTGCTGCCAAATGCTCCTTGAGCTCTTGGATATACTACGTGCACCATGGCTTAAGGAGGCGCTTATTTGGTGGAGGGTTGGTGATTTGGGTGGAAGGTGTCGCGCCAGCGGTCGGGGCATGTGGGATGTGGAAGGAGGAGGATGGGGGTCGGGTGTGGATTACCTGCCTGGATAGACGAGGCCGGGCAGCGTGAAGGATGGTCGCCAGCGAGGGGACGGTGCTACAAGCAAGGAGTGAAGGTTTCAACTTGGAAAGGAAGGCAGAAACAGGGGAAATGTGACTTTTGGTAAGGGGGATGGGGCGGGCTGGTAGATATTTCTGCGAAGCCAAAATTTTTGAATCGATTCAACGAAAAAACTGACACGCAAACTGTCATCAGACATGGTCCCTTATTCAGAACTGTGTATGCTATGTGAACATCACAAATGATTCAGATAGCTTAACCCGTGTATGATGAGTTTGAATGTTAAAATTTTTTGATTCCAATTTCCCTGGTTACAGTGGTCATCCACGTCATTGCATAATTTGGGTACACAAAGGAGACTACAGCAGACCCACACTTCTTAATCGAGCAAGTTCAGCAATTAAACAAAGCTAGCTGACCTAAACATTACTCTAATAAATAAAGACCGGTACTCTTCATAAAACCAAACAAAGAGTACTACTACGGCTGGTGCATGTCAATCTCCACCACCTCCTACTTGTACATCTCATGCCCGACGGTCTCCTGGGGAAGGGGCACCATGTGCTACCTCTTGAGCTTGCGTTGGTTTTCCCTTGAAGAGGAAAGGCTGATGCAGCAAAGTAGCATAAGTATTTCCCTCAGTTTTTGGAACCAAGGTATCAATCCAGTAGGATACAACACACAAGTCACCGAATACATGCACAAACAATCAACAACTTGCACCCAACGCGATAAAGGGGTTGTCAATCCCTTCACGGTCACTTGCAAAAGTGAGATATGATAGAGATAGAAAAACGGTAAAGTAAATACTTTTGGTATTTTTGTTTATAGATTGGAAAGTAAAGATTACAAAATAGTAGATCGGAAACTAGCAATATGTAAACGAGATTCAATAATGTGGAAAAGAGACCCGGGGGCCATAGGTTTCACTAGTGGCTTCTCTCAAGATAGCAAATATTACGATGGGTGAACAAATTACTGCCGAGCAATTGATAGAAGAGCGCATAATTATGACGACATCTAAGGCAATGATCATGAACATAGGCATCACGCCCGTGTCAAGTAGACCGACTCCTGCCTGCATCTACTAGTATTATTCCACACATCGACCGCTATCCAGCATGCAACTAGAGTATTAAGTTCATAAAGAATGGAGTAACGCATTAAGCAAGATGACATTATGTAGAGAATTAACTCAAGGAATATGATGAAAACCCCATCTTTTTATCCTCAATGGCAACAATACAATATGTGCCTTGCTGCCCCTACTGTCATTGGGAAAGGACATCGCAAGATTGAACCCAAATCTAAGCATTTCTCCCATTGCAAGAAAGATCAATCTAGTAGGCCAAACTAAACCGATAATTCGAAGAGACTTGCAAAGATATCAAGTCATGCATATAAGAATTCAGAGAAGAACAAAATAATATTCATAGATAATCTTGATCATAAATCCACAATTCATCCGATCTCGGCAAACACACCGCAAAAAAGTATTACATCAAATAGATCTCCAAGAACATTGAGGAGAACATGGTATTCAGAATCAAAGAGAGAGAAGAAGCCATCTAGCTAATAATTATGGACCAGAAGGTCTATGGTAAACTACTCACGCTTCATCAGAGAGGTAATGGTGTTGATGTAGAAGCCCTCCATGATAGAATCCCCCTCCGGCAGGACGACGGAAAAGGTCCCTAGATGGGATCTCACGGGTACATAAGGTTGTGGCGGTGGAAAAGTGGTTTCATGGCTCTCCTGGATGTTTTCAGGGTATAAGAGTATATATAGGCGAAGGAACTAGGTCAGGGGAGCCACGAGGGGCCCACAAGGGTGGGGGTGTGCCCTCCTGCCTCGGGGCTTCCTCGTTGCGTCTCCGACTTCATCTCCAAGTCTTCTGGTTTGCTTTCGGTCCAAGAAAGATCATCGCGAAGGTTTCATTCCATTTGGACTCCGTTTGGTATTCATTTTCTGCAAAACTCTAAAATAGGAAAAAAAACCAGAAACTGGCACTGGCCCTCGGTTAATAGGTTAGTCCCAAAAAGAATATAAAATAGCATATAAATGCCCATTAAACATCCAAAACAGATAATATAATAGCATGAAACAGTCAAAAATTATAGATACGTTGGAGACGTATCAAGCATCCCCAAGCTTAATTCCTGCTCGTCCTTGAGTAGGTAAATGATAAAAACATAATTTTTGATGTGGAATGCTACCTAACATATTTATCCATGTAATTTTGTTTATTGTGCCATGAATGTTCAGATCCGAAAGATTCAAGATAAAAGTTTAATATTGACATAAAACAATAATACTTCAAGCATACTAACAAAGCAATCATGTCCTCTCAAAATAACATGGCCAAAGAAAGCTATCCCTACAAAATCATATAGTCTTGATCTGCTCTATCTTCTCACACAAAATATTTAAATCATGCGCAACCTCGGTTTCAGCCAAGCAATTGTTTCATGCTTTAGTATTTTCAAACTTTTTCAATCTTCACGCAATACATGAGCATGAGGCATGGACATAGCATTATAGGTGGAAATAGAATGGTGGTTGTGGAGAAGATAGTCTCACATCAACTAGGCATATCAACGGGCTATGGAGATGCCCATCAATAGATATCAATGTGAGTGAGTAGGGATTGCCATGCAACAGATGCACTAGTGCTATAAGTGTATGAAAGCTCAAAAAGAAACTAAGTGGGTGTGCATCCAACTTGCTTGCTCATGAAGACCTAGGGCATTTTGAGGAAGCCCATCATTAGAATATACAAGCCAAGTTCTATAATAAAAATTCCCACTAGTATATGTAGGTGACAACATAGGAGACACTCTATCATGAAAAGGATAGTAACATTGCCCCTTCTCTCTTTTTCTCTCATTTTTTTATTTGGGCCTTCTCTTTTTTATGGCCTCTTTTGTTCTTTTATTTTCCGTTCGTAGTCTCATCCCGACTTGTGGGGGAACCATAGTCTCCATCATCCTTTCCTCACATGGGACAATGCTCTAATAATGAACATCATCACACTTTTATTTACTTACAACTCAAGAATTACAACTCAATACTTAGAACAAATTATGACTCTATGTGAATGCCTCCGGCGGTGTACCAGGATGTGCAATGATTCAAGAGTGACATGTATGAAAAAAATTATGAACGGTGGCTTTGCCACAAATACAATGTCAACTACATGATCACGCAAAGTAATATGACAATGATGAAGTGTGTCATAATAAACGGAACGGTGGAAAGTTGCATGGCAATATATCTCGGAATGGCTATGGAAATGACATAATAGGTGGGTATGGTGGCATTTTAAGGAAAGTAATGGTGGGTGTTATGGTACCGGCGAAAGTTGCACCGCACAAGAGAAGCTAGCAATGGTGGAAGGGTGAGAGTGTATAACCCATGGACTCAACATTAGTCATAAAGAACTCACATAGTTATTGCAAAGATCTACAAGTGATCAAAACAAAGTACTACACACATGCTCCTAGGGCAAAGGTTGGTAGGAGTTAACCATCGCGCGATCCCGACCTCACTCATAAGGAAGACAATCAATAAATAAATAATGCTCCAACTTCATCACATAATGGTTCACCATACGTGCATGCTACGGGAATCACAAACTTTAACAAAACTACCTCTCAAATTCACAATTACTACACTAGAGTGACTCTAATATCACCATCTTCATATCTCACAACAATCATAAAGAATCAAACTTCTCATAGTATTCAATGCACTTTATATGAAAGTTTTTATTATATCCACCTTGGATTCCCATCATATTAGGACTAATTTTATAACCAAAGCAAATTACCATGTAGTTCCAAATGACTCTCAAAATAATATAAGTGAAGCATGAGAGTTCAAAAATTTCTATAAAATAAAACCACCGCCGTGCTCTAAAAAGATATAAGTGAAGCACTAGAGCAATATTGTCTAGCTCAAAAGATATAAGTGAAGCACATAGAGTATTCTAATAAATCACGATTCGTGCGTGTCTATCCCAAAAGGTGTGTACAGCAAGGATAATTGTGGTAAATTAAAAAGCAAAGACTCAAATCATACAAGACGCTCCAAGCAAAACACATATCATGTGGTGAATAAAAATTATTCTCAAGAAAAGTTCCCATAGACAAAGATGAAAGAGGGGATGCCTTCCAGGGCATCCCCAAGCTTAGGCTTTTGGTTGTCCTTGAATATTACCTTGGGGTGTCTTGTGCATCCCCAAGGTTAGGCTCTTGCCACTCCTTATTCCATAGTCCATCAAATCCTTATCCAAAACTTGAAAACTTCACAAGACAAAACTCAACAGAAAATCTCATGAGCTCCGTTGATATAAGAAAATAAATCACCACTTTAAGGTACTGTTGTTAACTCATTCTTTATTTGTATTGGTGTCTTATATACTGTATTAAAACTTCTCCATGGTTCATAACCCCCAATACTACTCATAGATTCATCAAATAAACAAACAACATGCGAAAAACAGAATCTGTCAAAAACAGAACAGTCTGTAGTAATCTGTAACTCTCGACTATTTATGTAACACCAAAAATTCTGAAATAAACTGGTGGACGTGAGGAATTTCTCTATTAATGTTTTGCATAAAGAATCAACTTAAAAGCACTCTTCTGTTAAAAATGAAAACTAAACTCATGAACGCAATTTTTCAGCAAGATCAAATTAACTTTCACCCAAGTCTTCCCAAAGGTTCTACTTGGCACAAACACTAATTAAAACTTAAAACCACATCTAACCAGAGGCTAGATAGATTATTTTTTACTAACCAGGAGAAAAAAGTAAAGAACAAAAATAAAATTGGATTGCCTCCCAACAAGCGCTATCGTTTAACGCCCCTAGCTAGGCATAAAAACACGAATAGATCTAGGTATTGCCATCTTTGGTATGCAATCCATAAGTGGCTCTCCTAATAGATTCATAAGGCAATTTAATTTTCTTCCTAGGAAAGTGTTCCATGCCTTTCCTTAAAGGAAATTGGAATCTAATGTTTCCTTCTTTCATATCAATAATTGCACCAATCGTTCTAAGGAAAGGTCTACCAAGAATAATAGGACATGTAGGATTGCAATCTATATCAAGAACAATGAAATCTACGGGCACATAATTCCTATTTGCAACAATAATAACATCATTAATCCTTCCCACAGGTTTCTTAATGGTGGAATCCGCAATATGCAAATTTAAAGAACAATCATCAAATTTACGGGAACCTAGCACATCACACAATGTTTCTGGAATCGTGGAAACACTAGCACCCAAATCACACAAAGCTTAGCATTCATAATCTTTAATCTTAATCTTAATAGTAGGTTCCCACTCATCATAAAGTTTTCTAGGGATAGAAACTTCTAGTTCAAGCTTTTCTTCAAAAGATTGTGTCATAGCATCAACGATATGTTTAGTAAAAGTTTTGTTTTGATTATAAGCATGAGGAGAATTTAACATGGATTGCAACAAGGAAATACAATATGTTAAAGAACAATTATCATAATTAAATTCCTTGAAATCCAAAATAGTGGGTTCATTGCTACCTAAAGTTTTGACCTCTTCAATCCCACTTTTATCAATTTTTGCATCTAGATCTATAAACTCCGAATCATTGGGACGCCTTTTAACTAAAGTTGACCCATCTCCAGTCCCATCTTTATCAAGATTCATATTGGAAAACAAAGATCTAATAGGAGTCACATCAATCACGTTTAGATCTTCATCATTATTATCATGAAAACTAGAAGAACACGCTTTTACAAACCAATTTTTTTAGCACGCATCTTAGCCGTTCTTTCTTTAAACTCATCAATGGAAATTCTCATGGCCTTGAGAGACTCATTTATATCATGCTTAGGTGGAATAGATATAAGTTTCAAAAAAATCAACATCAACGGAAATTCTATCCACGTTCCTAACCAACTAATCAATCTTAAGAAATTTTTCTTCAATCAAAGCATTGAAATTCTTTTGCGAACTCATAAATTCTTTAACACTATTCTCAAAATCAGAGGGCAACTTATTAAAATGTCCATAAGAGTTGTTGTAGGAATTACCATAATTACTAGAGGAATTACTAGGAAACGGCCTAGGATTAAAATTTCCTCTATACACGTTGTTACCAAAATTGTTCCTACCAACAAAATTCACATCCATAGGTTCATTATTATTCTCAATCAAAGTGGACAAAGGCCTATCATTAGGATCAGAAGAAACACTTTTATTAGCAAATAATTTCATAAGTTCATCCACCTTTCCACTCAAAATATTAATCTCTTCAATCGCATGAACCTTTTTACTATTGGATCTTTCGGTGTGCCATTGAGAATAATTAACCATAATATTATGTAGTAGCTTAGTAGCCTCTCCTAAAGTGATTCCCATAAAAGGGCCTCCCATGGCCGAATCTAAAAGATTTCTAGAAGCAAAATTCAATCCGGCATAAAAAATTGTATAATCATCCACAAATTCAAACCATGTGTAGGGCAATTACGTATCATCAATTTCATCCTCTCCCAAGATTGTGCAACATGCTCATGATCAAGTTGCTTAAAATTCATAATATCGTTCCTAAGGGAGATGATCTTAGCGGGAGGAAAATATTTAGAGATAAAAGCATCTTTACACTTATTCCATGAATCAATACTATTTTTAGGCAAAGACGAGAACCAAGTTTTAGCATGATCTCTAAGCGAAAACGGATATAGCTTCAATCTAACAATATCATTATCCACATGTTTCTTCTTTTGCATATCGCACAAATCAACGAAATTGTTTAGATGGGATGGGCATCTTCACTAGGAAGGCCAGAAAGTTGATCTTTCATAACAAGATTCAACAAAGCGGCATTAATCTTGCAAGATTCAACATTAGTAGTAGGAGCAATCGGAGTGCTAATAAAATCATTGTTGTTCGTATTGGAAAAGTCACACAATTTAGTATTATCTTGAGCCATCGTGACAAAGCAATCAATGCAACACACAAGCACACAAGAAGCAATCAAAAAGAGACAAACGGAAGAGGGGCGAAGAAAAGGCAAAGGTTTTCGAAAATCGTTTTAGAAGTGGGGGAGAGGAAAATGAGAGGGGAATGGAGAATAATGTAATGCAAGGGAGAAGAGTTTATGATGGGTACTTGGTATGGCTTGACTTGGCATAGATCTCCCCGGCAACGACGCCATAACTCCTTCTTGCTACCTCTTGAGCTTGCGTTGGTTTTCCCTTGAAGAGGAAAGGGTGAGGCAGCAAAGTAGCATAAGTATTTCCCTCGGTTTTGGGAACCAAGGTATCAATCCTATAGGATAGACAACGCACAAGTCACCGAATACCTGCACAAACAATCAATAACTTGCACCCAACGCGATAAAGGGGTTGTCAATCCCTTCACGGTCACTTGCAAAAGTGAGATCTGATAGAGATAGAAAAACGGTAAAGTAAATATTTATGGTATTTTCGGTTTATAGATTAGAAAGTAAAGATTGCAAAATAGTAGATCGGAAACTAGCAAGATGAAAACGAGATTCAATAATATGGAAAAGAGACCCGGGGGCCATAGGTTTCACTAGTGGCTTCTCTCAAGATAGCAAATATTACGATGGGTGAACAAATTACTGCCGAGCAATTGATAGAAGAGCGCATAATTATGACGACATCTAAGGCAATGATCATGAACATAGGCATCACGCTCGTGTCATGTAGACCGACTCCTGCCTGCATCTACTAGTATTATTCCACACATCGACCGCTATCCAGCATGCAACTAGAGTATTACGTTCATAAAGAATGGAGTAACGCATTAAGCAAGATGACATTATGTAGAGAATTAACTCAAGGAATATGATGAAAACCCCATCTTTTTATCCTCAATGGCAACAATACAATATGTGCCTTGCTGCCCCTACCGTCACTGGGAAAGTACACCGCAAAATTGAACCCAAATCTAAGCATTTCTCCCATTGCATGAATGATCAATCTAGTAGGCCAAAGTAAACCGATAATTCGAAGAGACTTGCAAAGATATCAAATCATGCATATAAGAATTCAGAGAAGAACCAAATAATATTCATAGGTAATCTTGATTATTGATCCACAATCACTACTGGAATCAGCTTCTTTGCCGTCCGCCATGGCGGACGTCAAAGGCACATATCCCGTACGACAAAGTCCTTTGCCGTCAGCCAGCGGACGGCAAACCGTCCGGTTGAACACGTGCCAGCAAAGGCCTTCTTTGCCGTCCGCTTCGAAGAAACGGAGGGCAAAGGATTGTGTCATCCACCAACCGAGGCCAACAGACAGCAATGACCACGGACGGCAGCGGTGTGGGGTGAGAGCCGTTAGGGGGTTCACGACGCTCTTTGCCGTCCGCCAGCAGACGGCAAAGAGGCAAAGCTCTTTGTCGTCCACTGACAAACGACAAAGAGCTTAGCTAGGGAGCACTGGGAAGCTGCCACATGGCCAGCTATGCTGTCTGCCAGCAGACGACATAGATGGCCCTGTTTGCCAGGCCTATTTGGTCAATTCGTCGTCCGCTTGCAGACGACAAAATGACCAAATAGGCAGCCAGTGCTGCCAGTTTGCACAGGTGACTGCCACGTGTCCTCTTTGCCGTCTGGTAACGGACGGCAAGCTCTTTGCCGTCCACTAGCAGACGGCAAAGAGGCTACACATCCCCTATTTTTATTTAAATCCAATTAATTAGACATGGTTTCAAACACAGATATACATGCATACATATCCCACAACATGTCCAACAACATATTTGATCAAATCCAACAACATAGTTCAACAAAGTCCAACATATCCATATATACATAACCACAAACAAGTTTCCAACAACATATCCATATAGACATACATATCCAAACAAGTTTTCATAAACAACAAGGAAGGACCAGAAGAATAGTACACTCCATGAATCCAAACCTTCCTCATGTAAAGCAAATCTGCAAATTGGGAAAGATGAAATTTAGAAGAAGAAGAAGAAGAAGAAGAA
>NW_021282560.1:0-1036 GCF_002162155.2 Triticum dicoccoides
AGGTACTCAGCAAGACTTACATCAGATCCTACATACATGCATAGTATCAAGAAGGGTTGGTGGAGTTATTGCAGCAAGCCAGCTCTGACTCTTGGCTAGGCTATCCTACGATACTTCAACTTGAAATGGTTTTGCGCACACGAGTCCACTACTCACCACTTCAATACACTACCGAGGATCCGCCTCCGTCTTCCTACGGAAGAGCCATCCTCGGCACTCACACTTATCTTGAGGCTTTTAACAGTTTCCATTTACTTGTCTATGAACTGTATAGGCAACCAAGTAGTCCCTTACCGCGGACACGGCTATTCGAATAGATTATGATAACCCTGCAGGGGTGTACTTCTTCATACATGTTTCCACCACTTAGCGTCTGCACACGACATGTGCTCGGCAGACTTCAAGCGAAAGCCGACGTGGGTGTAGACCACGACCTACCTAAACACTTAAGCCTCTAGTCCAGGTTTATCGCCTATTCAGATTCCATCCGCAGGGAGTCCGGCCGGGGTTTCCCATACGGCCCCGAACGATGTGAACAGGGTTCCCGAGATACCTAACGGGTATTCGGTACACCGTGCCACGTACCTACCGCATCACAGCCCACCCCTACGGTCAGCGCTGTCCACGGCCTCCAGTAGGCTACAAACACCAGAAACTACTTGCAACTCCTGGACAGAGAGCTAGGGTGAATAAGAAGTCGAGCGGGGTCATATTTCAGGGCCCAATGCATGGTAGTAGCTGTATCTTAAATCACGCATACAGATCTCAGTGCTTAAGGTTGGCTTCAATGAAACAACCCACCATGTACTCCTACATGGCCTCTCATCGATACCTTTACCAAATCGTGTTCACCACACCACTCTCATTACCGAGATAAACATTTCACTCTAGCCCATCACCCAGATGAACCAGACCTGACACGACTCTAAGCATAGCAGGCATAGCAAGGTAGGAACAACACATACATATGGCTCAAACAACTCCTACACATGCTAGTGGGTTTCATCTAGTTACTGTGGCAATGACAGGTCATGCA
>NW_021282561.1:0-1181 GCF_002162155.2 Triticum dicoccoides
GCTCGCCAAAAGGATTCATGCCATCCGTACTTAGAGCAAATCTTATGTTCCTTGCGTCAGCTGCAAAATCTTTGAACCATCTGTCGATCTTTCTCCATTGCGTTCCATCTGCGGTGTGTCTCAACTCCCCGTCCGACTTACGGTCCTCTTTGTGCCATCGCAACAACTTGGCATGCTCTTTGTTCCTGAACAGACGTTTCAACCGTGGTATTATAGGAGCATACCACATCACCTTGGCGGGAACCCTCTTCCTGGGTTTCTGGCCCTCAACATCGTCACCAGGGTCATCGCCTCTGATCTTATAACGCAATGCAGTGCATACCGGGCATTCATTCAAATTCTCGTATTCACCGCGGTAGAGGATGCAGTCGTTGATGCATGCATGTATCTTCAGAACCTCTAAACCTAGAGGGCAGACAACCTTCTTTGCTTCGTACGTACTGGCGGGCACCTCGTTATCCTTTGGAAACATATTCTTCAACATTTTCAGCAAGTTTTCAAATGCCGAGTCAGCTACACCTGCCTCTGCCTTCCATTTCAGCAAATCCAGTGTGCAGCCCAGCTTTTTCAGACCATCATCGCATCCGGGGTACAGCGCCTTTCTGTGATCCTCTAACATGCGATCCAAATTCTCCCTCTCCTTTTCAGTTTCGCAGCGTCTCCGTGCATCAGCAATGGTCCGACCAAGATCATCAACGGGAACATCACGTGCCTCTTCTTCACCTTCCCCTTCACCTTCAGCATCCTCCATGAAAGTATCACCGAAATGAGCAAGATAGCTTTCATCGATGAAATCATCCCCTTCTTCATCTTCTTCCATTATAACCCCTCTTTCTCCATGCTTGGTCCAACAATTATAGCTTGGCATGAAACCGTGCCGAAGCAGATGCATGTGAACATCTCTTGAGGAAGAGTAACCGTTCTGATTCTTACAGATAACACATGGACAGATAACAAAACCCCCCTGCTTGTTCGCATTAGCCACTACGAGGAAATCTTTCAAACCCGTAGTGAACTCGCCGGAGAGTCGGTTACCGTACATCCATTGCCGATTCATCTGCATTATTATAATATAAAATATATAATTAACCATCATGCATTTGTTAAACTAACTAGCTACAAACAATATAAATTAAACAATGAACTGCACACATGCATATTTTATCAATGACACACATGCA
>NW_021282562.1:0-1099 GCF_002162155.2 Triticum dicoccoides
AAAAAAAAATTCCTACGCGCACACAGGATCATGTGATGCATAGCAACGAGGGGAGAGTGTTGTCTACGTACCCAACGCAGACCGACTGCGGAAGCGATGACACGACGTAGAGGAAGTAGTCGTACGTCTTCACGATCCAACCGATCAAGCACCGAAACTACGGCACCTCCGAGTTCGAGCACACGTTCAGCCCGATGACGATCCCCGGACTCCGATCCAGCAAAGTGTCGGGGAAGAGTTTCGTCAGCACGACGGCGTGGTGACGATCTTGATGAACTACAGCAGCAGGGCTTCACCTAAACTCCGCTACAGTATTATCGAGGTATATGGTGGCAGGGGGCACCGCACACGGCTAAAGAATAGATCACGTGGATCAACTTCTGTCTATGGGGTGCCCCCTGCCCCTGTATATAAAGGATGGAGGAGGAGGAGGCCGGCCAAGGCAAAGGTGCGGCCAGGATAGGGAGTCCTACTAGGACTCCAAGTCCTAGTAGGAGTCCACCAAGAGGGGAGGAAGGGAGAAGGAATAGGAGGAGAAGGAGAGGTGGCCGGCCCCCTTTTCCCTAGTCCAATTCGGACTAGAGGGGAGGGGGGGCGCAGCCTTTTTCTCCTCTTCCCACTAAAGCCCATCAAGGCCCAATAATCTTCCCCGTATTCCCGTAACCCCCGGTACTCCGGAAAATACCCGAATCACTCGGAACCTTTCCGAACTCCGAATATAGTCGTCCAATATATCGATCTTTACGTCTCGACCATTTCGAGACTCCTCGTCATGTCCCCGATCTCATCCGGGACTCCGAACTCCTTCGGTACATCAAAACTCATAAACTCATAATATAACTGTCATCGAAACCTTAAGCGTGCGGACCCTACGGGTTCGAGAACAATGTAGACATGACCAAGACACGTTTCCGGTCAATAACCAATAGCGGGACCTGGATGCCCATATTGGCTCCTACATATTCTACGAAGATCTTTATCGGTCAGACCGCATAACGACATACGTTGTTCCCTTTGTCATCGGTATGTTACTTGCCCGAGATTTGATCGTCGGTATCCAATACCTAGTTCAATCTCGTTACCGGCAAGTCTCTTTACT
>NW_021282563.1:0-1434 GCF_002162155.2 Triticum dicoccoides
ATGGTTGTTTAACCCCAATGTGTGCTTACGTGTTGGTCGTCGAAACTCGCGGTTTGGGCCGATTCAGGCCCGTTTCTTGGACTATTACTCAGTTTTTGGGTCCCTTAGTGATTTCGGCGATTGACGAACCACGGGTTGCGTTTATGTGTCGGTCATAACCACTCACAATTTTGGCCAATTCTTGTCCGTTTTGTGGACTATTACTCACCGTTTTGGGGTCCCGGAGCGATTTTCACAATTGATAATCCCAGGGTGCGTTTGCATGTCCGTCGTCAACACTCATAGTTTCGGCCAATCCTAACCCGTTTCATGTACTATTACTAACCGTTTTGGGGTACCGAAGCGATTTGCATAGTTGTTAAACCCCAAGGTGCGCTTACGTGTCGGTTATCAACACTCGCGGTTTTTGTCGATTCTAACCTATTTCGTGCACTATTACTCACGGTCTTGGGGTCCCAAAGCGAATTACATGGTTGTTGAAAATCAAGGTGAGCTTACATGTCGGTCATCAACAATCACAGTTTTTTCGATTCTGACCCGTTTTGTGGACTATTTTTGAACCCCGGGGTGCATTTACGTGTCGGTCATCAATACTCACGGTTTTTATCGAGTCTGACCCGTTTCGTGGACTATTGCTCACCATTTTGGGGTCCCAACGCGATTCCCATGGTTGTCGAACCCCAAGGTGTGCTTATGTGTCAGTCATCAACACTCACAATTTTGGCTAATTCTGGTCCGTTTCGTGGACTATTACTCACGATTCTGGCCCGTTTTAGGGTCCCGGAGCGATTTTCACGATTGACGATCCCTATGGTGTGTTTGCATGTCCGGTGTCAATACTCACAGTTTTGGTGAATTCTGACCGTTTCGTGGACTATTACTCACTGTTTTGGGGTCTCGGAGTGATTTCGCGATTTGTGAACTCCGAGGTGCGTTTACGTGTCCGTCATCAACACTCACAATTTTTGCCAATTCTGGTCCGTTTCGTTGACTATTACTCGCCGTTTTGGGGTCCGAGAGCGATTTCCATGATTGACAATCCCCGGGGTGCGTTTACGCGTCTGTCGTCAACACTCACAGTTTTGCCAATTCTGACACGTTTTGTGGACTATTACTTACCCTTTTGGGGGCCCAAAGCGATTTGCATAGTTGTTGAACCCCAAGGTGCTCTTACGTGTCGGTCATCAACACTCGCAGTTTTGGCCGATTCTAGCCCGTTTCATGACTTTTACTCACCGTTTTGGGGTCCCAAAGCGATTTCCATGGTTGTTTAACCCCAATGTGTGCTTACGTGTTGGTCGTCGAAACTCGCGGTTTGGGCCGATTCAGGCCCGTTTCTTGGACTATTACTCAGTTTTCGGGTCCCTTAGTGATTTCGGCGATTGACGAACCACGGGTTGCGTTTATGTGTCGGTCATAACCACTCACAATTTT
>NW_021282564.1:0-4068 GCF_002162155.2 Triticum dicoccoides
AAGCTTATGTCCTTAATGCACCGCTCAGTGTGCTGAACCCCAAACATCGTCCGTGGATGTTGCGAACATCGGACATACACGTTTTGATAACTACGTGATAGTTCAGTTAAACGGTTTAGAGTTGAGGCACCAAAGACGTTTTCGAAACATCGTGGAACATATGAGATGTTTCGAGGGCTGAAATTGGGATTTCAGGCTTGTGCCCACGTCAAGAGGTATAAGACCTCCGACGATTTTCTTAGCCTACAAACTAAGGGAGAAAAGCTCAATCGTTGAGCTTGTGCTCAGATTGTCTGAGTGTAACAATCACTTGAATCGAGTGGGAGTTGATCTTCTAGATGAGATAGTGATGTTCCTCCAAAGTCATTGCCACCAAGCTGCTAGAGTTTCGTGATGAACTATAACATATCAGGGATAGATATGATGATCCTTGAGGTATTCACAATGTTTGACACCGCGAAAGTAGAAATCAAGAAGGAGCATCAATTGTTGATGGTTGGTGAAACCACTAGTTTCAAGAAGGGCAAGGGCAAGAAGGGATACTTCATGAAACGGCAAATCAGCTGCTGCTCTAGTGAAGAAACCAAAGGTTGAACCCAAACCCGAGACTAAGCGCTTCTGTAATAAGGGGAACAACCACTGGAGCAGAATTACCCTAGATACTTGGTAGATAAGAAGGTTGGCAAGGTCGATAGAAGTATATTGGATATACATTATGTTAATGTGTACTTTACTAGTACTCCTAGTAGCACCAGGGTATTAGATACCGGTTCGGTTGCTAAGTGTTAGTAACTCAAAATAAAAGCTACGGAATAAACGGAGACTAGCTAAAGGTGAGCTGACGATATGTGTCGGAAGTGTTTCCAAGGTTTATGTGATCAAGCATCGCACGCTCCCTCTACCATCGAGATTGGTGTTAAAATAATTGTTATTTGGTGTTTGCATTGAGCATAGACATGATTGGATTATGTCTATCACAATATAGTTATTCATTTAAGGAGAATAATGGTTACTCTATTTATTTGAATAATACCTTCAATGGTCTTGCACCTAAAGGAATGGTTTATTGAATCCCGATCATAGTGATACACACTTTCATGCCAAAAGATATAAGATAGTAATGATAGTACCACTCACTTGTGGCACTGCCATGTAAGTCATATTGGTATAAAACGCATGAAGAAGCTCCATGTTGATGGATCTTTGGACTCACTCGTTTTTGAAAAGTTTGAGACATGCGAACCATGTCTATTGGTGTATACACAAGAAGAAACTCCATGCAGATGGATCGTTTGGACTCACTTCATTTTGAATCACTTGAGATATGCAAATTATACCACATGGGCAATATGACTGAAAAGCCTCGATTTCAGTAAGATGGAACAAGATAGCAACTTGTTGGAAGTAACACATTTTGATGTGTGCAGTCCAATGAGTGCTGAGGCACGCAGTGGATATCGTTATGTTCTTACTTCACGGATGATTTGAGTAGATACTGAGTATATTTAATTGATGAAACGCAAGTCTGAATTATTGAATGGTTCAAGTAATTTCAGAGTGAAGTTGAAGATCGTTGTGACAAGAGGATAAAATATCTATGATATGATCATAGAGATGAGTATCTGAGTTATGAGCTTTGGCACGCAATTAAGACATTGTGGAAATTGTTTCACAATTAATACCGCCTGGAACACCATAGTGTAATGGTGTGTCCGAACATCATAGTTGCACCCTATTGGATATGGTGCGTACCATGATGTCTCTTATCGAATTACCACTATCGTTCATGGGTTAGGCATTAGAGACAACCGCACTCACTTTAATAGGGTACCACGTAATTCCGTTGAGACGACACCGTTTGGAGAAACCTAAGTTGTTGTTTCTTAAAGGTTTGGGGCTGCGATGCTTATGTGAAAAAGTTTCAGCTTGATAAGATCGAACCCAAAGCGGATAAAATGCATCTTCATAGGACACCCAAAATAGTTGGTTATACCTCCTAATTCAGATCCGGAAGCAAAAGTGATTGTTTCTAGAAACGGGTCCTTTCTCGAGGAAAAGTTTCTCTCGAAAGAATTGAGTGGGAGGATGGTGGAGACTTGATGAGGTTATTGAACCATCACTTCAACAAGTGTGTAGCAGGGCACAGGAAGTTGTTCATGTGGCACCTACACCAATTGAAGCGGAAGCTTATGATAGTGATCATGATGCTTCGGATCAAGTCACTACCGAACCTTGTAGGTTGACAAGGATGTGTACTACTTCAGAGTGGTACAGTAATCCTGTCTTGAAGGTCATGTTGCTAGACAACAATGAACCTACGAGCTATGGAGAAGCGATGGTGGGCCCATATTCCGACAAATGGTTACAAGCCATGAAATCCGAGATAGGATCCATGTATCATAACAAATCATGGACTTTGGTGGAATTGCCCGATGATCGGCAAGCCATTGAGATAAATGGATCTTTAAGAAGAAGACGGACGTGGACGGTAATGTCACCGTCTATGAAGCTCGACTTGTGGCGAAGAGTTTTTTCACAAGTTCAAGGAGTTGACTACGATGAGGTTTTCTCATCCGTAGCGATGCTTAAGTCCGTCAGAATCATGTTAGCATTAGCTGCATTTATGAAATCTGGCAGATGGATGTCAAAACGAGTTTCCTTACCAGTTTTCGTAAGGAAAGGTTGTATGTGATACAATCAGAAAGGTTTTGTCGATCCTAAGGATGCTAGAAGGTATGCAAGCTCCAGTGATCCTTCCATGGACTGGAGTAAGCATCTCGGAGTTGGAATATACACTTTGATAAGATGATCAAAGATTTTAGGTTTATACAAAGTTTATGAGAAACTTGTATTTCCAAAGAAGTGAGTGGGAGCACTATAGAATTTCTGATGAATATATGTTGTTGACATATTGATGATCAGAAATGATGTAGAATTTTCTGTAAAACATATAGGGTTATTTGAAAAGTGTTTTTCAAGTGAAAACCTGGATTAAGCTACTTGAACATTGAGCATCAAGATCTATGAGGATAGATCAAAAACCGCTTAATGGTACTTTCAAATGAGCATATACCTTGACATGATCTTGAAGGTGCTCAAGATGGATCAGTCAAAGAAGGAGTTCTTGCCTAAGATGTAAGGTATGAAGTTGAGACTTAAAGCTCGACCACGGCAGAAGAGAGAGAAAGGACGAAGGTCGTCCCCTATGCTTTAAACGTAGGCTCTACTGTATGCTATGCTGTGTACCGCACCTGATGTGTGCCTTGCTACATATCTGGCAAGAGAGTACAAAGGTGATCAAGGAGTAGATCACCAAATAGCGGTCAAAATTGTCCTTGGAGTAATAAGGACATGTTTCTCGATTATGGAGGTGATAAAGAGTTCAGCGTAAAGGGTTACATTGATGCAAGCTTTAACACCTATCCGAATGACTCTGAGTAGAAAACCAGATACGTATAGTGGAGCAACCATTTGGAATAGCTCCAGGTGGAGAGTGGTAGCAGCATTTACAATATGACCTAGAGATTTGCGAAGTACATACGGATCTGAATGTTGCAGACCCGTTGACTAAAACTTCTCTCACAAGCAAAACATGATCAAACCCCAGAACTCATTGAGTCTTAATCACATGATGATGTGAACTAGTTTAATGACACTAGTAAACTCTTGGATGTTGGTCACATGGCGATGTGACCTGTGAGTGTTAATCACATATAGATGTGAACTAGATTATTGACTCTAGTGCAAGTGGGAGATTGTTGGAAATATGCCCTAGAGGCAATAATAAATTAGTTATTATTATATTTCCTTGTTCATGATAATCGTTTATTCTCCATGCTATAATTGTATTGATAGGAAACTCAGATACATGTGTGGGTACATAGACAACACCATGTCCCTAGTAAGCCTCTACTTGACTAGCTCGTTGATCAATAGATGGTTACGGTTTCCTGACCATGGACATTGGATGTCGTTGATAACGGGATCACATCATTAGGAGAATGATGTGATGGACAAGACCCAATCCTAAGCCTAGCACAAAGATCGTAGTTCGTATGCTAAAGCTTT
>NW_021282565.1:0-859 GCF_002162155.2 Triticum dicoccoides
TGTTGTTCTTCTTCTCCGGCGATGACGGGCAACAACGCCGTTCCGGGACGCGACCTAGCAATGTCGAGCTCCGCTTCAGTCTCCCGCCGCTCATGGCCGCGCTATGGCGCAGTGCCCATGACAAGGTGCCTTGCATGCCCACGTATCGCACCCCTGAAGCGGCTAGTCACAACGACCGACAAGAATGGCAACCTTGGGCAGGAATTCGTGAAATGCGAGAGCAAACCAGAGCAGGGAAAGGTGAGATTTTACTTCTCAATATGCCAATTTTGGTTTTTGTCTCCCAATTTCATATTTGCCCATTTTTCCCCATCGGATTTGGGATTTAGGGTTCATCTTTCCGATTTTAGAAATTGAAGCAATGCACCCATTTTGAGTGGCTAGATGAGTACATAGAGCGGATTCAACTGGAGGGTGCATCAGCGGAGCTCGATTTACCGTTGGAGGCGGAGAAGTTGGGCAAGTTTGGATCGGGCGCATCTGGATCTGGCAATTCCATTGGGGGCGCCCGCCCTTTCATGGGTGCTACTGTGGGGGATGCAGGAGTTACGGCAGAGCTGAAGAAGCTGAACAAGCAGATGAAGAAACTCATCGAATTGCAGAAGCAGGGCAATTTGATGGGGATGATGGCCGGACTTTTTTATGTTTGTGTAATTGCTCTCGCATTTGTTTATGTGATGATAATTAGTCGTAAGTGAATAGATTGGGCATCATTGTAATCGTAATGATATGTACATTTGAATAAAAGTGTTGCGCTGTACGAATTCGGCATGCCTTCTCCACTCTGTTTCATTTTTTCAGTTCTTCAGTTCGTCATCAGTTTCAGTTTCAGTGGTAGAGGGAGAAAAGGAAAAAAAAA
>NW_021282566.1:0-2035 GCF_002162155.2 Triticum dicoccoides
GTCAAAGCCCACTTGAGGTTAACAGCAGTTCTATGATCATTATCTACAAAAAGCAGAGTGTCATCTGCATATTGCAAACAAATAATCCCTCCAGGGTGAAAATTAGGACACAAACCTCTAACCAGCCCTGCCTGTGAACCTTTAACTATCATTTTAGCAAAAACATCTACTACAAGGTTAAAGAGCAAAGGGGAGAAAGGGTCCCCTTGTCTCAAACCACTACTAGTAATAAAAAAATCACTCTCTTCACCATTCACCTTGACTCCAATGGATCCTTGCTGAGTTATGCTCTTAACCCAGTTGATCCACTTTCTACCAAAACCTCTAAGCTCAAGCACTTCATAAACAAAATCTAGATTAACCTTATCATAAGCTTTTTCATAATCTATTTTTAAAATCATCCCTTTCCTCCCAGAGGAATGTGTAGTATGCAGCACCTCATGTGCAGTGACTACACTCTCCAGGATGTATCTACCTCTAATGAAGGCAGATTGATTCTCAGAGATCAATTTACCAATTATCAAAGCTAATCTATTAGTCAAAACTTTGGTAAAAATCTTAAAACAACAATTAAGAAGACTAATAGGCCTAAATTTCCTCATATCTTTTGCCTCTTCTTCCTTAGGAATCAGAGTTATCATGGCAAAATTGAGTCTAAAAATGTCTAGGTCATGTTCAAACCATGCCTCAAACATGGCCACCAGATCCTCCTTAATAATATCCCAAAAGTTCTGAAAAAACATAAAAGGTAATCCATCAGGGCCAGGAGCCCCATCTGAATATGAATCAAAAACAGCTTTTCTAATCTCCTCCTCTGTGAACCTGGCCTCTAATTTAATGTTGTCTTCTATACACACTTTCTATCCGTATTGAAAAAGTCTTGCTTCAAAGCAATATCAGGCCTTGGTTCAGCTTTGAAGAGGTTCTTGTAGAAATCAACAGCTATTTTTATCATCTTAGATTGTTCAGACGTGGGTCCCTCAGGTCCCTCTAGTATCGAAATCACCTTTTTTTCTCCTCCTTTGGTTAGCCACAGCTTGAAAATATGCTGTGTTTCTATCTCCCTCTAAGATATCTCTATCTCTAGACCTCTGTCTAGCACTAGTTTCTTCTTTACACCAAATTTCCCCAAGTTCATGGAGAATCTCCTTCATTCTACCTCTATCTATATCATTCAGACCATTAGTTTCTGTCTATACATCTATCCTATCATATTCTGCCATGAGAGCTTTCTTATGGTTTCTAAGGTAAGCCTCTAGGTTGGCACTCCAGCCTCTAGCAAGTCTTCTAAAAGCTCTCACTTTACTTTGCCAGACATCTACAGGGTTTGAGCTAAAACCCTTAGTATTCCAGGCCTTAATCAGAATATCTCTAAAATCAGGTCTAGCTAGCCACCATTTCTCAAATTTAAAGCTCGCTTTCTTCACTGGTTCTCCACAGCCCGATTCCCATATGACAGGAGTATGGTCACTTCCAATTCTAGGGAGTACCCTAGCACTAGCTAAAGGAAAAGAAGCTTCAAATTCAGTAGTACAAAAAATTCTATCAATCCTGGACATAATCAGATCTGCCTGGTTATTTGCCCAGGTATACATTCTACCAGACATATTAATTTCTATTAAAGACCAAAAATCTATCCAAGAATTAAATTTATCAACCCACTTAAAATCTACTCTACCATTGTTCTTATCAGTCTGATTTCTAACTAGATTGAAATCACCACCTACAATTGCAGGTCCCTCCCAGTTAAGGAAGTTGCGATGCAATTCAGAAATAAATTCTAGTTTACCTTCTTCATAAGCAGGTCCATAGACTGTAGTAATCCTAGAAACTATCTCAGTATCTTTTTGGCACACCACTACATTAACTGAGAATTTAAGGATTTCCCAACTAATTACTTTAAAGATATCAAGATCTACACCTACCAAAATACCACCACCAGCACCATTTGCAGGTAGCCACTTCCATTCAAAATTTCTATTTCCTAACAGGTTCTTAAGGAAGGAATTAGAAAAAGTTTCCTTTTTAGTCTCTT
>NW_021282567.1:0-1056 GCF_002162155.2 Triticum dicoccoides
GTTCCGGTAGTCCGTGACTTCCCGGATGTCTTCCCAGAGGAATTGCCAGGTGTTCCACCTGACAGGGATGTTGAGTTCGTAATAGACCTCATTCCAGGAACCGTTCCGATTGCTAGAAGACCCTATAAGATGGCACCACTAGAACTAGCCGAGCTTAAGAAACAACTCGATGAGTCCTTGAAAAAGGGTTTCATCCGACCTAGTTCATCTCCGTGGGCTTGCCCCGTCCTCTTCGTCAAGAAGAAGGATGGTACGGACTGGATGGTTGTAGATTACCGACCTGTCAATTTGGTCACAATCAAGAACAAATATCCGCTCCCTAGGATCAACGACCTGTATGATCAGCTCGCTGGATCCTCAATCTTCTCCAAAATGGATTTGAGGTTGGGCTACCATCAAATCAAAATCAGAAACGGGGACATCCCTAAAACGGCCTTTGTTACTCGTTATGGCCAATACGAGTACACCGTCATGTCCTTCGGTTTAACCAACGCTCCAGCCACCTTTTCTCGGTTAATGAACTCAATCTTCATGGAGTATTTGGATAAATTCGTCGTGGTTTACCTCGATGATATACTCATCTACTCCAAGAACGAGGAAGAACATGGCGAACATCTAAGGCTAGTGTTGAAGAAACTTCGAGAGCATCGCCTTTATGCCAAGTTTTCCAAATGTGAATTTTGGTTGTCAGAAGTGACCTATCTGGGTCATGTAATATCTGGTAAAGGTATTGCTGTTAACCCTGAGCGAGTTCAAGCCGTCCTTAATTGGACTCCACCTGAATCGGTCAAGCAAGTTCGGAGTTTTCTAGGCTTAGCGAGTTATTGCCGTCGCTTTGTCGAAAACTTCTCCAAAGTTGCTAAACCTCTAACCGAACTCCTCAAGAAAGATAAAAAGTTCGAATGGACTCCACAATGTGAGCACAACTTTCAGGAACTGAAAAGACGCCTGACTTCTGCTCCCGTACTGGTACCGCCAGACTTCTCCAAGGACTTTGTTATCTACTGTGACGCCTCGCGACAAGGACTAGGTTGCATTCTCATGCAAGATCGACAC
>NW_021282568.1:0-1053 GCF_002162155.2 Triticum dicoccoides
AATATCCTGACAGTGCAGAGATACTGGCTTTGATTAAAATCTCGGAATTGCTCTTCGACCGTGTACTCGGGATACCAGCGGTATCCAGCCTCAGTCATTACCCTGACCAACTTAGCAGTATGGCCGGGTACATCTAGGCATCGAGTCAGGCGAACCACTTGATTGAGGTCGCGAGTGGCCATCTGAAAGCACAATCATAATGCAAAGGCATTAGAATTTCTAGCAAAATTTCGGCAGCATGACAGCTGTAAATGCTCAAAAAGGATTTGAGACATTTGACAAAGGATTTCGTACACACTCATCATCATCATATCAAAGTTCTGAAACCATTCTGGCAACATAATGTGGTAGTAGAACTGAACTAGGCTTGTATCCATCAACTTATAAGGTACTACTGATTAGTAACACGTGATCCTGATAGAGAGAACAGATCCTAATTCCTTATCCCCCGGTAGAAGAATGGACTGACTCAGATCAGAAAGTCATAAGGTATAAGGAGTAAAAAGAGCCTTACGTTCCATCCCACAAACAATTCCCCTACATATAACTAAAGAATTTCTAGACTCAACATCGACCAGTTTGGCTTGGAGAACCTACAGGCAGTCCGGCTCTGATACCAACGCTGTCAGGACCCCGACTCGATGTCACATCGATCTAGCTGGTAACACCTCATATCACTTTGTGGCCTCACGCACGGTATCCCCACGGGTGTCGTCTTACCTTTTCCCGGGACCGTTTGCGCCTTTTGGCTCACGTATATGATAGTGTCGCTAGCATCCATATGATAAAGAGCCCGGGCTGACATGACTAGTCGTAAACCCAAAGTGGCACAGACTTACAGGGACAGGCATCCATGACCCAGCTTCGAACGTGTCGGTCATCAGCAAGTGGGTCCGGGCTGTAGCACTGGGCTAGCAGGACTCCGGTAAACCGGGCTGTAGCGGGCTAACAGGACTCCGGTACTCAAAGCGTGACATTTCCCCGAAGGGACAGACACAGGAACGAAGAAGGACACATGCCGGCCAGCCTAAGTGTTCCAGAGCAGTAGCAAGC
>NW_021282569.1:0-920 GCF_002162155.2 Triticum dicoccoides
TTTCTTCCCCCTCTTCTCTCCGGTAGACTACGAGACCGACGCTGCTGCTGACCAGTTCGACTACGAAGTTGACGACCCCTCTCTCTTGCCAGAGCAACCAGGCAAGCCCCCCCTTTGATCACCAGATATCGCCTACTCTTCTCTATACTGCTTGCATTAGAGTAGTGTAGCATGTTACTGCTTTCCGTTAATCCTATTCTGATGCATAGCCTGACATTGTTGCTACACCTGTTGATACCTTACCTGCAATCCTAAATGCTTAGTATAGGATGCTAGTTTATCATCATTGGCCCTACATTCTTGTCAGTCTGCCTTGCTATACTATCGGGCCGTGATCACTTGGGAGGTGATCACGGGTATATACTATACATACATACATACTATACAGATGGTGACTAAAGTCGGGTCAGCTCATTGAGTACCCGCAAGTGATTCTGGCGAGGGGGCTGAAAGGACAGGTGGCTCCATCCCGGTAGAGGTGGGCCTGGGTTCCCGACGGCCCTCGACTGTTACTTTGTGGCGGAGCGACAGGACAGGTTGAGACCACCTAGGAGACAGGTGGGCCTGGCCCTGTTCGGCGTTCGCGGATACTTAACACGCTTAACGAGATCTTGGTATTTGATCTGAGTCGGCTACGAGCCTATACGCACTAACCATCTACGCGGGAGTAGTTATGGGTATCCCGACGTCGTGGTATCAGCCGAAGCACTTCAGACGTCAGCGACGGAGCGGCGCGCGCCGGATTGGAACGTAAGCCTGCTCTTGTATTAAGGGGGCTAGTTCTGCTTCCGGCCGCCCTCGCAACGTGCAGGTGTGCTATGGGCGATGGGCCCAGACCCCTGTGCGCTTAGGTTTAGACCGGCGTGCTGGCCTCTCTGTTTTGCCTAGGTGGGGCTGCGACGTGTTGATCTTCCGCGGCC
>NW_021282570.1:0-1058 GCF_002162155.2 Triticum dicoccoides
CAAACGGTCCCGGGAAAAGGTAAGACGACACCCGTGGGGATACCGTGCGTGAGGCCGCAAAGTGATATGAGGTGTTACCAGCTAGATCGATGTGACATCGAGTCGGGGTCCTGACAGCGTTGGCATCAGAGCCGGACTGCCTGTAGGTTCTCCAAGCCAAACTGGTCGATGTTGAGTCTAGAAATTCTTTAGTTATATGTAGGGGAATTGTTTGTGGGATGGAACGTAAGGCTCTTTTTACTCCTTTATCTTATGACATTCTGATCTGAGTCAGTCCATTCTTCTACCGGGGGATAAGGAATTAGGATCTGTTCTCTCTATCAGGATCACGTGTTACTAATCAGTAGTACCTTATAAGTTGATGGATACAAGCCTAGTTCAGTTCTACTACCACATTATGTTGCCAGAATGGTTTCAGAACTTTGATATGATGATGATGAGTGTGTACGTAATCCTTTGTCAAATGTCTCAAAATCCTTCTTGAGCATTTACAGCTGTTATGCTGCCGAAATTTTGCTGGAAATTCTAATGCCCTTGCATTATGATTGTGCTTTCAGATGGCCACTCGCGACCTCAATCAAGTGGTTCGCCTGACTCGATGCCTAGATGTACCCGGCCATACTGCCAAGTTGGTCAGGGTAATGACTGAGGCTGGATACCGCTGGTATCCTGAGTACACGGTCGAAGAGTAATTCCGAGATTTTAATCAAAGCCAGTATCTCTGCACTGTCAGGATATTTCCATCTTATCCTGGATCCACCGAGCCTCTTCACTGCTCTTATGGACTCGGGGTTACCATTGAGATGGCTGTGCAGGACGCCGCCTACTCTATGATGACCATTATGCGAGTCAGATCTGGTATATTTCGGGACTCTGATTTCCGGTATATGCCAGGATCACTTCCGGGAGCACAAGGGTATCTCCAGGCTATCTATGCTGACCCCACTCAGGAGGACTCACGGACTCGCACCACTGCTGAGATGCTCGAGGATAAGGACCGTGAAAATCGGGCCTTAAGGCTAGAGCTCTTCAACACCCGTGCTGACCACTGGGCCACT
>NW_021282571.1:0-664 GCF_002162155.2 Triticum dicoccoides
AGGCAGAGAGGAGACATGCGATTCACCTGGGCAGACTACGCCGGCGCCGACCACCGCGGCAGATCGGGGTTCCATGGCTGGCCGGAGGGGATGGGGAGAGAGGAAGCCACGAGAGGGTTCTAGATCGGGAGAGACGAAGCCACGATGGGGTTCCAGATTGGGAGAGACTGGAGTGGCAGGGGCCTTTTTGTAAAAAAATGTCGCAACTGATTCGTATGCGTTAGATGTAGATCGGACGGCCGAAATGGTTGGATGGCAGACACACCATCACCACCAACTCAGTTTTTTATAGGAGTTTTCGTTTTCATTCTACATTTTTGTACATATGAAAAAAATAAAGTTTTTATACAAAAGTGCACAATTTTTACGAACAAATTACAACATCTAAATTAACTACACATCTAAATAAATATAACTACACATCTGAAATTTTCCTAATCTTAAAACTAAACTAAACATAAATTAAAATAATCTAAAAAACATCTAAAAACATCTAAAAAATATCTAAAAACATCTAAAAATCTAATATATCACAGCGCATGCAGGGGCGGAAGGGGCACGGCGGAGGGGCCGGCGCCTGCGGGGCAGGGCAGGGGCGCAGGGGCGCGGGACAGGGGAGGGGTGCAGGAGCAGGCTGGCGCTCACAGGGGGCGGCAGGGCACGG
>NW_021282572.1:0-1182 GCF_002162155.2 Triticum dicoccoides
TGAATTATTCTACTTATGATAAAGAATTATATGCTCTTGTTCGGACTTTAGAAACATGGCAACATTATTTATGGCCCAAAGAATTTGTTATACATTCTGATCATGAATCTTTGAAACATATTAAAAGTCAAGCTAAACTGAATCGTAGACATGCTAAATGGGTTGAATTCATTGAGACTTTCCCTTATGTCATTAAACACAAGAAGGGAAAAGAAAATGTTATTGCTGATGCATTGTCTCGTCGCTATACTATGCTTTCACAACTTGACTTCAAAATATTTGGTTTGGAGACCATCAAAGATCAATATGTGCATGATGCTGATTTTAAAGATGTAATGCATAATTGTAAAGAAGGAAGAATGTGGAACAAGTTTGTCGTTAACGATGGATTTGTGTTTCGTGCTAACAAGCTATGCATTCCAGCTAGCTCCGTTCGTCTTTTGTTGTTGCAGGAAGCGCATGGAGGAGGATTAATGGTACATTTTGGCGTGAAGAAGACGGAGGACGTACTTGCTACACATTTCTTTTGGCCAAAGATGAGACGGGATGTTGAGCGTTTTATTGCTCGATGCACTACATGTCAAAAAGCTAAGTCACGACTCAATCCTCATGGTTTATATATGCCTTTGCCTGTACCTAGTGTTCCATGGGAGGATATATCTATGGACTTTGTTTTAGGTTTACCTCGAACAAAGAAGGGGAGGGATAGCATATTTGTTGTCGTGGATAGATTCTCGAAAATGGCACACTTTATACCATGTCATAAAAGCGATGATGCTGTTAATGTTGCTGATTTGTTCTTTCGTGAAATTATTCGCTTGCATGGTGTGCCAAATACTATTGTTTCAGATCGTGATACTAAATTTCTTAGCCACTTTTGGAGATGTTTATGGGCTAAGTTGGGGACTAAACTGCTTTTTAGTACTACTTGTCACCCCCAAACTGATGGACAAACTGAAGTAGTCAATAGAACGTTGTCTACTATGCTTAGGGCTGTTTTGAATAATAATAAGAAAATGTGGGAGGAATGCTTGCCTCATATTGAATTTGCTTATAATCGTTCATTGCATTCTACTACTAAGATGTGCCCTTTTGAAGTTGTGTATGGTTTCCTACCTCGTGCACCTATTGATTTGTTGCCTCTTCCATCTTCGGAGAAGGTTAATTTTGATGCTAAACAAC
>NW_021282573.1:0-1898 GCF_002162155.2 Triticum dicoccoides
CTGGAGATGCCCTTACATGCATGCATGTTTTAAGGAGAAGAGGATTTGATTTTGCTCTGTGTATGCCTCTTGTAACATGGATACTACAAAGTTGTGTGTAAGAGCCAAGTTATCAGTAAATTTAAAATAAATGGTAAACGGATTTAAAAAAAATCTGATTTTGTGCATGGATATTCATGTTAGTCTAACAAGGGTGCTTGACAATTTTCATGCGAAACGGGATAGCAGTGCTTTGTCGGGGAAAAAACAAAATTAATTGGCTGTAACATTTGGAGGACTTCGCGGTGTTTCTAGGGCATATTTCCTTCATAAATCTCAGTTGATTCCCCTTCTCTCCGATGATGGAAAACGAGGCATATATATGATCGACTGGGTAGAGAAATCAGGTAGAGTGGTAGGGTTAGTTCGACCTCAATTTGTTTTGAAGAAGCACAAAATGATGGGCCGCCATAAAGAAGAGGGTTAGTAACTTAGTAATCTACCATAGAAGGAGTAAATAGAGAAGCGTCGGGACTTCATAACTACTCATCTCTTATCATTCTTCTCTACTGTATTTGCCAAATGTTTGCGCCTATATCCTGAAAGTGAAGGCAATCATCCATATGGCGTATGTGGCAAGCCTTTCTCTGTGACCTGTTTCAGTAAGGAAAATCAACTCATTTCTGACGTACTTTATTGTCACTTCGCAGAATTTGTAACATTTTCCCATTGACCAGGTACTGGACTGGAAAGATGAGACTAATATGAAGTACATCTGTTCTGTTCTTATCGCCCCGTTCTGCTGTGAATTAGATCTAGGGAATACGTAAGCCTGTAATTCTACTTTAGTTAATTCAGCTTAATATTGGTGGAAAACATCTCCAAAACCTATTTGTAACCTGTACGTACATTTTATATTCAGTACAAAGTTAACAGTCTATATTGGGAAATTTGTCAGCTTCAATTCTCCATTCATTATAATATAGCCTCTGTTTCAACCCTTGTCATGGAAACACCAGAAATTCCTCTGATTATTGGGGAATTTATGAACTTGAGGATGGCCGCACCCTCACTTGTGGATTACAACATCCAGAAGGATCCCAGCATCACTTGGTCCTCCGCCTCCGCAGTAGTCAGCAAGTGGCTGGCCATGGTGGTGCTTCTGTCACTGTGCCCACAAGTCTGGTGCCTTTGCCGCCCTCCATTGGTTTTGTTGGCGTGTGCTTGTTTTGTCGTTTCTTTGTTTCTATGGTGTCATACTGTCATGCCCGTCCGTATCTATAAACTTATGACGTGGTGCAGCACCTTCAGATGAAGCGTGACGAATGAATAAGTCAGCCCTGAAAAATTCGCGTGTGATTCTTTGTCTGTTGTTACTGTGACTATTGTCTTGTAAGTCTTGCTTTTGTTGTGTATTTTTCGTGTTGACACCTTGCATTTAAATGTCTGATTTGTCTTAGCGGTTTTCACTTTTCATGTCATCCTAACGTCTCTTGTCAGGCGAAGGAGGAATTACCATGCAACTTGTCCCTATTGTCTTTCGAAAGCTGTACTGCGTCTTTGCAACACGTTTGCATTTTTGCGGCTTTGCAAGATGCCCATATTATGGTGATGGACAAACTAACACAAGTTCATTTAAGCCAATTTGCTAATCATGTTAGTGGCTGCTGGTGAAGATCTCGATGACTGCTTTCGCATGTAAAAGTAGTGTCACCGTCTCCACCTCGCCCTGTAGATCACGGGCAGTCGCAGACATGCTAACCCACACTGCCGCTGACTCCGCATTCCACTCGACTGTCCCCTCCATCTAATGATGCATGTTCTCATTTGCACCTGCATTGCTTGCCGGCGACCGGCACCCTCCAGCCCACTGGCCAGCTGGTCATAGTCCACTACTGCCTTCCCGTCCGCCATGTCCG
>NW_021282574.1:0-17857 GCF_002162155.2 Triticum dicoccoides
GCTTTGGTGGAAGTCGACTTTGACGATCCGACTACGAACGTGCGAGGACGTCGCGCCTTAGCAATCGCTAAACCAACTCCGAGAGGTTATTGACCACGCCGGAGCACGATCAACCTGACCACGAGGGTCTGTTTCCTGCGAGCAAACGAAGAACAAGCAAGAAACAGAGATTGCAATCTAGATATTGCGAATATAAGATGAAAGCTTTATTGATCAAGGTGGGGTTCTGTGACGCCTTTGTCTGGTCGTTGAACACAAACGAAGTACGCGAAGTTGCAGCTATGGCGAACTTTTAATCTAAACAAAACCCAAAGTCTAAACGATGCCCTAAGGGCTGTATATATGGAGGAAGAGGGGGGAATTTCGTGGCCCTTGGTGGAGGGGTCCGAAATCAACCCTATCTCTTGTTTCCCCACACATACGGACTCTAAAAATAGCCTATACTTATGTATTTCGAAATTACATGGGCCTGGCCCAATAATAAGGTGATGCAGCACCTAAAATAGCCTCGGGACGAAATTTATGAAGTGGCATCTTGTATATTTCGTCCAAGGCTTCATGCACCCATTATGGTGGCTTCAAAGTCCTGAAATCATCACGTGTAACTCCGTTCTTATTCCCCTTGCGCATGCCATCATCTCCATGCTTGTTCTTGCTCCAATGTTCATCCTTCTCCAAGCTAGGCCCTTCATTTGTAAGCAAAACAAATGTATCCAATTTAGGCAGCATCATATTCTCATGAACATTAGAATCATTACCAAGAAACGAAAGTACCTGGTAATTTAGTTGGCGTGCACGAGCTCTAGTAATTGGTCCAGTATGTATAGCAGCAGGGGCTGTGGGTGTAACAATTGTATTGATGTCCTCATCATGCCCTAAGGGCTGTATATATGGAGGAAGAGGGGGGAATTTCGTGGCCCTTGGTGGAGGGGTCCGAAATCAACCCTATCTCTTGTTTCCCCACACATACAGACTCTAAAAATAGCCTATAATTATGTATTTCGAAATTACATGGGCCTGGCCAAATAATAAGGTGACACAGCACCTAAAATAGCCTCGGGACGAAATTTATGAAGTGGCATCTTGTATATTTCGTCCAAGGCTTCATGCACCCATTATGGTGGCTTCAAAGTCCTGAAATCATCACTTGTAACTCCGTTCTTGTTTCCCTTGCGCATGCCATCATCTTCATGCTTGTTCTTGCTCCAATGTTCATCCTTCTCCAAGCTAGGCCCTTCATTTGTAAGCAAAACAAATGTATCCAATTTAGGCAGCATCATATTCTCATGAACACTAGAATCATTACCAAGAAACGAAAGTACCTGGTAATTTAGTTGGCGTGCACGAGCTCTAGTAATTGGTCCAGTATGTATAGCAGCAGGGGCTGTGGGTGTAACAATTGTATTGATGTCCTCATCATCCTCCCCTTCTTGAAATGAAGTCGTCCTCGACGGAAGTTCATCTTCCTCACCCAAATAAGGCTTCAAATCTGCAATGTCAAAAGTGGGACTAACCCCAAAATCTGCAGGCAGCTCAAGTTTATATGCATTATCATTTATTTTCTCTAACACCTTAAAGGGACCATCAGCACGTGGCATTAGCTTTGATCTGCGCAAATCAGGAAATCTATCCTTACGCAAATGTAACCAAACAAGATCTCCAGGTGCAAACACAACATGTTTTCTACCCTTATCTCCAGCAAGTTTATATTTAGCATTCATACGCTCAATGTTTTCCTTAGTTAACTCATGCATTTTTAAAATCAATTCAGCACGTTGTTTAGCATCAAAATTAACCTTCTCCGAAGATGGAAGAGGCAACAAATCAATAGGTGCACGAGGTAGGAAACCATACACAACTTCAAAAGGGCACATCTTAGTAGTAGAATGCAATGAACGATTATAAGCAAATTCAATATGAGGCAAGCATTCCTCCCACATTTTCTTATTATTCTTCAAAACAGCCCTAAGCATAGTAGACAACGTTCTATTGACTACTTCAGTTTGTCCATCAGTTTGGGGGTGACAACTAGTACTAAAAAGCAGTTTAGTCCCCAACTTAGCCCATAAACATCTCCAAAAGTGGCTAAGAAATTTAGTATCACGATCTGAAACAATAGTATTTGGCACACCATGCAAGCGAATAATTTCACGAAAGAACAAATCAGCAACATTAACAGCATCATCGCTTTTATGACATGGTATAAAGTGTGCCATTTTCGAGAATCTATCCACGACAACAAATATGCTATCCCTCCCCTTCTTTGTTCGAGGTAAACCTAAAACAAAGTCCATAGATATATCCTCCCAAGGAACACTAGGTACAGGCAAAGGCATATATAAACCATGAGGATTGAGTCGTGACTTAGCTTTTGACATGTAGTGCAGCGAGCAATAAAACGCTCAACATCCCGTCTCATCTTTGGCCAAAAGAAATGTGTAGCAAGTACGTCCTCCGTCTTCTTCACGCCAAAGTGTCCCATTAATCCTCCTCCATGCGCCTCCTGCAACAACAAAAGACGAACGGAGCTAGCTGGAATGCATAGCTTGTTAGCACGAAACACAAATCCATCGTTAACGACAAACTTGTTCCACATTCTTCCTTCTTTACAATTCTGCATTACATCTTTAAAATCAGCATCATGCACATATTGATCTTTGATGGTCTCCAAACCAAATATTTTGAAGTCAAGTTGTGAAAGCATAGTATAGCGACGAGACAAAGCATCAGCAATAACATTTTCTTTTCCCTTCTTGTGTTTAATGACATAAGGGAAAGTCTCAATGAATTCAACCCATTTAGCATGTCTACGATTCAGTTTAGCTTGACTTTTAATATGTTTCAAAGATTCATGATCAGAATGTATAACAAATTCTTTGGGCCATAAATAATGTTGCATGTTTCTAAAGTCCGAACAAGAGCATATAATTCTTTATCATAAGTAGAATAATTCAAACTAGGCCCACTCAATTTTTCAGAAAAGTATGCAACAGGTTTGCCATCTTGTAATAACACACCTCCTAATCCAATTCCACTAGCATCACATTCAAGCTCAAAAGTCTTATTAAAATCAGGAAGTTGGAGTAAAGGAGCATGTGTCAACTTATCTTTCAATACCGTGAAGGCTTCTTCCTGTGCGGTACCCCAAAGAAAAGGCACATCTTTCTTTGTAAGCTCATTGAGAGGTGCAGCAATGGTGCTGAAATCTCTCACAAAACGCCTATAGAATCCAGCGAGGCCAAGAAAACTCCTCACTTGTGTGACCGTTTTGGGCTGCGGCCAACTCTCAATAGCTTCAATCTTGGCTTTATCAACTTCAATTCCCTGTGGAGTAACAACATAGCCAAGAAAAGATACTCGGTCGGTGCAAAAGGTGCACTTCCCAAGGTTACCGAACAAACGTGCATCACGTAGAGCAATAAAAACAGCACGTAAATGTTCCAAATGTTCTTCCAAAGATCTGCTATAAATCAATATGTCATCAAAGTAAACTACCACAAATCGTCCAATGAAAGCACGTAAAACTTCGTTATTAATCTCATGAAAGTACTAGGTGCATTAGTTAACCCAAAAGGCATGACTAACCACTCATATAATCCAAACTTAGTTTTAAATGCTGTTTTCCATTCATCTCCCAATTTCATACGAATTTGATGGTAGCCACTACACAAATCAACTTTGGAGAATATTGTAGAGCCACTCAATTCATCAAGCATATCATCTAGCCTAGGAATAGGATGACGATAACGAATAGTAATATTATTAATGCCTCTACAATCAACACACATACGTGATGTACCATCCTTTTTCGGCACTAGAATAATAGGAACAGCACAAGGACTAAGGGATTCACGTATATAACCTTTGTCGAGAAGCTCTTGTACTTGACGCATAATCTCCTTCGTCTCCTCTGGATTGGTACGGTATGGTGCACGGTTTGGCAGTGAAGCACCGGGAATTAAGTCAATCTGATGCTCAATCCCTCGAATAGGCGGTAATCCCGGTGGCACGTCTTGGAAAAACGTCAGCGAACTCCTGCAAAATGTTAGTGACAGTAGGAGGCAAAGAGGAAGGCACGTCCTCGAATGAAAATAATGCCTCTTTGCACACAAAAGCATAGCAAACAGATTTGCTGAAATCTAGCTCATCAATATCAGATTTGGTGGCAAATAAACATGCACTTTTCAATTTAATTTCAGAAGCAACACTAGATGGTTTATTAGTAGGCTTCATTTGTTGCTCAAATTCTTTTGCCACAATCTGATTTTCACTCATATTCTTCTCCTGTTTTGCTTTATTAGCTCTATTAATATCATCTTTCAAAATGGAATCAGGAGTCATAGGAAGCAAAGTAATATTTTTATCCTTATGAACAAGAGTATAGTGATTGTTTCTACCATGGTGTACAGAGTTTTTATCAAATTGCCATGGTCTACCAAGTAATAAGGAACATGCTTGCATAGGTACCACATCACAATCAACATAATCATGATATGTAGAGATACTAAAATGCACACGAACAGTACGTGTTACCTTAACCTTGCCGCTATTGTTGAACCATTGGATGTAGTAAGGATGTGGATGTGGTCTTGTGGTGAGAGAAAGCTTCTCCACCATCTCCATGCTAGCCAAGTTGTTGCAGCTCCCTCCGTCTATTATGACGCGCACAGAACGTTCCTTCACAACTCCCTTGGTATGGAACAAATTGTGCCTTTGATTTTGCTCAGCTTGTGTGACCTGCACACTCAAAACACGTTGAGCAACTAAACATTCATACCTGTCAGCGTCTTCAGGAGCCATGTATTGCGTCTCATGATCAGAATCATCTCCACCATGTTCTTCACGTGTAATAAGAGCCAATGGCTCCTCATCATAGTCACTAGCGGACTCATATCCACCATCCGCGGTAGCAATCATCACACGCGGAGATTTGCATTCCCTCGCATAATGACCTCCTCCCTTACAACGACGACAAATAATATCACTTGTGTGCCCTGTTGATGCCATGGAAGAAGAAGAATGCTGTACAGACCCCGCAGGTGCGCTCTTGGCAGATAATGGTGGTTGTGCCTGTTTTCTTGTATCACGGCTGGAGGTGGCACCGGATGGAGGTGCTGGTGCAGTTGAAGTAGAAGATGCACGTGGTGTCCATGATGAAGGTCGGCCTGCAGAAAAGTTAGTTCGCCCCAAGGCTTGTCGATCCTGCACTACACGTTCAGCTTTACAAGCAAGATGGAATAAACGAGTGATATTAGTATACTCCTTATAGTCTAAAATGGTCTGAATCTCTCTATTTAATCCACCCAGAAAACGTGCAAGCATAGCTTCATTCTCCTCAACAATACCACATCTAATCATGCCAGTTTGTAATTCCTGATAATATTCTTCTACAGAATTTTTCCCTTGTCTTAAACGCTGCAATTTTTGAAGCAATTCACGTTGATAATATGGTGGAACCTAACGTGATGAGGACATGACTACCTTGGATATGACCAAAAATATTGCATATATGCATATTTGTCAGGTGATTTCTAGTGCAAACTATTCAATAATCTATTTATGTTATCCAGAACAAAAATACTTCATACACTTTTGTGTTTTGTCTAATTGCAGGTGTATGGGACATTTGTACAATCCACATATGAAGATAAGGAAGAAAGAGATGTTTATTTACTGTCCAAAAAGTTCTCTCACGTCACTTTTGGCCCAAGAGAAGATAGAGTCCAAGTCTCTCACGTTCTGGATTCAGATTCGGACTGCACAGACATACCTGACTCAAAACGAACACAAGTTTTTCATACGGACTCCGAATTGGGTGATTCTTTTTTTGTTGGAAACTAGATTTCGTGCACTTTCCAACCCAATTGGAATCACCTTCAAATTCGTCCGGAGCGTTGAGTTGTGGACGAAACAATCTGATGCTGCAGCAGAATCCGAGTCAAACTACAAGTCCAAAGGTGTTACATCACCTCCACTTGGGCCCATTGGCCTTGTACGACCTAGATTTAGTTTTAGGCTGCCTTGGGACGTCCTCCCACCTCCTTGGCCGCCACCCCTTGCTCCTATATAAGTAGATCCATCTAGTAGCTTTTCCTGGGGATTTGTTTAGTTAAAAGTTAGCCATTGCAACTTCGTGTACTTCGTTTGTGTCCAACGACCAGACCAAGACCGCTTACGGATCCTCACCTTTATCAACACTTCATATATACTCGCAATATTCAGATTGCTTTTATCATATTCTTGCTTGTTCTTCGATTGCTTGCAGGAATAGACCTTCGTGGTCAGGTTGATTGTGCTCCAGCGTGGTCAATAACCTTTCGGAGTTGGTTTAGCGATTGCTAAGGCGCAACGTCGTGCACGTTTGTAGTCGGATCGTCAAAGTCATCTTCACCAAATCGATAGTTATCATCTCATCGAAAGATCGGGACACCCCCGCCTCTAACAAGTGGTATCAGTTTTCAGGTTGCTCGGTGAGAATTTCCAGTTTTCCTAGATTAGATTTATTTTCTTACCTATTGTCCAAGAAAAAGCCACAAAAAAGAGTTAGATCTATTCATCCTTGTTCCAAGCCAGTCTGAGCCTTTGCAATTTTCTTTTCATTGCTTGCATAGTTGAATTATCGGTTGCATCGTCGTGTCGAGTTGCTGGTCTTAGTGTCTAGTTCGTTTAGAGTTTCGAGTTCTGTTCACATTAGTCACGTCACCGCTGCATCATTATCTCTTCCGCTGTCCACCACCCATCCATCAATTTCCACCACGTGCTACCCACCATTCATTGTCATAATAATAGTTGAGATCGTTCACATCTTCACTTGATCCAATCTGCATCTTATCTAGTTTGTTTTGGAAAGAGGGAGAAAAAAAGAGAGAAAAACGAGAAAAAAAAGGAGAAAAAAAAGTCAGAGAGAAAAAAAGGAGAGAAAGAAAAAAAAGTGTGAGGAAAAAAAAAGAGAAGAAAAAAAAACAAAAAAATCGGCACAAACTTTTTCAGAGGAAAGTTGGAGACAAAGTTGTTGATATATCCTGCTTGGCTGTTGTTTCACCTCATTATCTTTACTGCCGTTGTGATCTTCACTTATATCTTGCTGTCCAGAGCTACTTAGTATCCTTCATTGATGCTAGTTGTGCTACGACGTGACCTCATTAGTGTTCTAGGCTCGCGTCTCTAGTCCGGTCTAGCCTAGGACCAGCACAGTACCGTCGTTGAGCGTTTATTCAACATTGCATCTTTGAATTCATTATTGCTAATCTTTTGCTACCATATATAGCCAACCCAGCTCCACATATTTCTACACCGTGTATACGTACGCTCCCCTGGCAATCGCTTTACTCAATATTCAGAGTTACTTGACACCGCTGGTTGCCGATCACCGCCTGCTGCATGGTAAGAACTTGTAAGACATTGATATTTGCTTTACTGTGAGCGTTTTACCACCACATCCTAGTAGTTATAGGAACATTATTTTTGGGTTTTGTTTCTTGTTCTACTAATCATGACAGGATCCAGAGTCAATTCATGGGCTTTGTCGATCGCGGGAGATGTGCCACCACCTTTGCAAATACCACAACCGTCACGAGAGGTGCACAAACATCCAAATGCACATGATCAGGTTAATGTATCTATACCACCATTTAATGGCCATTTTAAACCTGCTTTATATATTGAATGGGAGTTCGACATAAAAAATATATTTGCTTCCCATAATTTCGATGAACATAAAAAGGTTAAGGTTGCGGTTGGTTCTTTCACTGGTTATGCTTTGGTTTGGTGGAGTGAATATTGTCGGTTACACCCTGATTATATACCTACTACTTGGGATGATTTGAAACTTGCCATGCGACATACTTTCGTCCCTGCTTATTATACTCGTGACATGATTAAGAAGTTGCAACACTTAAAACAAGGTAGTGAAATTGTAACAAAATATTATGATGATTTACAAACTACCTTGTTGCATTCCTCTTTAGAAGAAAGTGAAGATGATTTTATGGATAGATTTTGGGGAGGATTAAACCGTGATATTCAAGAGATACTAATTCATGAAGAGTGTTATCCTATGGACCATTTGTTTCATCTTGCTTGCAAAGCTGAACAGGAAATAAAACGACGTGTTGGCCACGAGGAGAACAAGCGCACGATGCACATTCCAAGAGTTGATATGATTGTTCCTTCAACTACTAGGCATACTATGACAACCACATCCGTTGTTGTCAGGACTACATCACCTCCACCATGTGACACATCGCCCCCGAGAGTGGCTACATCATCTGAGTTGATCATAAGAGGTAATGACAAAGGTACTGATCTTCCATCTCTACATGAGAATGATGAATGCCTTGTCAATTTGAATGCACCATCTCATGAGCTATCCACTACTTTGATCACACCACCTATTTTAGAGGACTACGTTGATAATTTGACTTTGCCATGTGATCAAACAACTGAAATACCAACAATTTTGAGTGCACCCATTGAATTAACTATTGATGCAAAAGAACCAATGTTTAATCATTTTGATATGACCTCTAATCTTGGTGATGATTCTGTGTTGAATGACTTATTGCATGTTTGCTTATTTAAGCATGTTGTAGCATGTAAATTTGATGCAAGTAAGGTTTATTCACCAATGTTGGGATGGTTTAATGATGAACATTGTCAATCTTTTGAAATGAATAAGAGCTTCACTTATATGTGCAAACTGAGTTGCAATATTTTCATGCCTTCTACTTCTTGTGCTAATTTTTTGGCTTTAGATTTTATGAACTATGCAAGTTACTCATCTATTTATGTGTCATATATGCAAAAATCAAGGGAAGTAAAAATGGATGACATATACATATACAACATGTACACCTTGTCTCTTTTGTTAGCCACATTTCAGATTAAGCAACGCCGAGGACGGCTTTATTTTCAAGAAGGGGAGGATGATGAGGACATGACTACCTTGGATATGACCAAAAATATTGCATATATGCATATTTTTCAGGTGATTTCTAGTGCAAACTATTCAATAATCTATTTATGTTATCCAGAACAAAAATACTTCACACACTTTTGTGTTTTGTCTAATTGCAGGTGTATGGGACATTTGTACAATCCACATATGAAGATAAGGAAGAAAGAGATGTTTATTTGCTGTCCAAAAAGTTCTCTCACGTCACTTTTGGCCCAAGAGAAGATAGAGTCCAAGTCTCTCACGTTCTGGATTCAGATTCGGACTGCACAGACATACCTGACTCAAAACGCACACAAGTTTTTCATACGGACTCCAAATTGGGTGATTCTTTTTTTGTTGAAAACTAGATTTCGTGCACTTTCCAACCCAATTGGAATCACCTTCAAATTCGTCCGGAGCGTTGAGTTGTGGACGAAACAATCTGATACTGCAGCAGAATCCGAGTCAAACTACAAGTCCAAAGGTGTTACATCACCTCCACTTGGGCCCATTGGCCTTGTACGACCTAGATTTAGTTTTAGGCTGCCTTGGGACGTCTTCCCACCTCCTTGGCCGCCACCCCTTGCTCCTATATAAGTAGATCCATCTAGTAGCTTTTCCTTGGGATTTGTTTAGTTAAAAGTTAGCCATTGCAACTTCGTGTACTTCGTTTGTGTCCAACGACCAGACCAAGACCGCTTCCGGATCCCCACCATTATCAATACCTCATATATATTTGCAATATTCAGATTGCTTTATCATATTCTTGCTCGTTCTTCGATTGCTTGCAGGAATAGACCTTTGTGGTCAGGCTGACCGTGCTTCCGGCATCGTCAGTAACCTCAGGAGATTGGTTTAGCGATTGCTAAGGCGCAACGTCGTGCACGTTTGTAGTCGGATCGTCAAAGTCGTCTCCACCAAATCGATAGTTATCATCTCATCGAAAGATCGGGACACCCCCGCCTCTATCAAGTGGTATCAGTTTTCAGGTTGCTCGGTGAGAATTTCCAGTTTTTCCTAGATTAGATTTATTTTCTTACCTATTGTCCAAGAAAAATCCACAAAAAAGAGTTAGATCTATTCATCCTTTGTCCAAGCCAGTCTGAGCCTTTGCAATTTTCTTTTCATTGCTTGCATAGTTGAATTATCGGTTGCATCGTCGTGTCGAGTTGCTGGTCTTAGTGTCTAGGTCGTTTAGAGTTTCGAGTTCTGTTCACATTAGTCACGTCGCCGCTGCATCGTTATCCCTTCCGCTGTCCACCACCCATACATCAATTTCCTCCACATGCTACCCACCGTTCATTGTCATAATCATAGTTGAGATCGTTCCCATCTTCGCTTGATCCAATCTACATCTTATCTAGTTTGTTTTGGAAAGAGGGAGAGAGAAAAAAAGATAGAGAAAAAAAACGAGAGAAAAAAAAGTAAAAAAAAAGTCAGAGAAAAAAAAGAATTTGACGGGATGTTGAGCGTTTCGGATTGGTGGTGGATATATGGTGGTGGTATATGGCAGCGGTGGTGGTAGCGGTGGTAGTATATGGATATGGATCGGTGGTGGTATATGGACACGGACTGGTGGTGGTATATGGATACGGATTCGGAGCGGTGGCGGATAAGCGGTGGTGGTAGATGGCAGGGGCGATGATGATGGTGCGGCGGCGGCGTGACAACTTATGACCAGAACTCGAAACTCTAAAAGACTAGACTCTACGAGCAGCCACCAGCACCACCACCAGCAGGTCGACCTCAGGTATATATTCGTAATGGTAGGCCTGCACCACCACCTCAGGTACGAGATGATGTCCATATTCCTAAACTGAAATTGAATATTCCACCATTTGAGGGTAGATATGTTCCTGATATATATCTTACTTGGGAGTTAGAAACTGAACAACGATTTACATGTTTACAATATCCTGAGGAGAGACGAGTTTCTACTGCTGTTTGTGCTTTCACTAGTTTTGCATGTGTATGGTGGTCTGAACATTGTAGATTATATCCTATTCCAACTACTTGGGCTGCTTTGAAAACTGCTATGCGTACGCGTTGGGTTCCACCATATTATCAACGTGAATTGCTTCAAAAATTGCAGCGTTTAAGACAAGGAAAAAATTCTGTAGAAGAATATTATCAGGAATTACAAACTGGCATGATTAGATGTGGTATTGTTGAGGAGAATGAAGCTATGCTTGCACGTTTTCTGGGTGGATTAAATAGAGAGATTCAGACCATTCTAGACTATAAGGAGTATACTAATATCACTCGTTTATTCCATCTTGCTTGTAAAGCTGAACGTGAAGTGCAGGATCGACAAGCATTGGGGCGAACTAACTTTTCTGCAGGCCGACCTTCATCATGGACACCACGTGCATCTTCTACTTCAACTGCACCAGCACCTCCATCAGGTGCCACCTCCAGCCGTGATACAAGAAAACAGGCACAACCACCATTATCTGCCAAGAGCGCACCTGCGGGGCCTACATAGCGTTCTTCTTCTTCCATAGCATCAACAGGGCACACAAGTGATATTATTTGTCATCGTTGTAAGGGAGGAGGTCATTATGCGAGAGAATGCAAATCTCCGCGTGTGATGATTGCTACCGCGGATGGTGGATATGAGTCCGCTAGTGACTATGATGAGGAGACTTTGGCTCTTATTACACGTGAAGAACATGGTGGAGATGATTCTGATAATGAGACGCAATACATGGCTCCTGAAGACGCTGACAGGTATGAATGTTTAGTTGCTCAACGTGTTTTGAGTGTGCAGATCACACAAGCTGAGCAAAATCAGAGGCACAATTTGTTCCATACCAAGGGAGTTGTGAAGGAACGTTCTGTGCGCGTCATCATAGACGGAGGGAGCTGCAACAACTTGGCTAGCATGGAGATGGTGGAGAAGCTTTCTCTCACCACAAGACCACATCCACATCCTTACTACATCCAATGGTTCAACAACAGCGGCAAGGTTAAAGTAACACGTACTGTTCGTGTGCATTTTAGTATCTCTACATATGCTGATTATGTTGATTGTGATGTGGTACCTATGCAAGCATGTTCCTTATTACTTGGTAGACCATAGCAATTTGATAAAAATTCTGTACACCATGGTAGAAACAATCACTATACTCTTGTTCATAAGGATAAAAATATTACTTTGCTTCCTATGACTCCTGATTCCATTTTGAAAGATGATATTAATAGAGCTAATAAAGCAAAACAGGAGAAGAATAAGAGTGAAAATCAGATTGTGGAAAAAGAATTTGAGCAACAAATGAAGCCTAATAATAAAGCATCTAGTGTTGCTTCTGAAATTAAATTGAAAAGTGCAGTTTATTTGCCACCAAATCTGATATTGATAAGCTAGATTTCAGCAAATCTGCTCGGCGGAGGTCTGCTTCGCGACGTGGAGGTAGTCGTTGTTGTTGTTGTTGGAGAGGTGCGTTAGGTGCAGCGGGTGGTGGTGGTGGAAGACGCGCGAGCAATTCATTAAACTTGTTATCGAGCTTTGTTTCGAACGTCTTCTCAAGGCCAGTGATCTTCTCCATGGCCTCTTCAAAATTGTTCAGCACATCTTGCACCTGTTCAGTCATCATTTGCTGAAACTTATCATGAAGCTCCTTGTTCGATAAATTCTCCCAGTCAATCTCGTCGGCTTGTGATCCTGGCATGGTTAGCAGCAATAGAAACACACAAGAATATGATCCTACAGACTACGAACAAGTGGTGGTGGTGGGTGTCACAAATCCGTCAAGCAAATCTCAAATTCTTACCAGTTCTTACCCAGCAGCAGGCGGTGATCGGCAACCGTTGTAGTCAAAAACTCTCAAAGCTTGGATAGAGCGATTACCAGGGAGAGTCAAACGCACGACGTAGATGAATGTGGAGCTGGGAAGGCTTATAATATGGTAGCAAAAAGGGTCAGCAATAATCAATTCAGAGATGCAAAGTTGAATAAACGCTCAACGACGGTACTGTGCTGGTCCTAGGCTAGACTGTGCTAGAGACGCGAGCCTAGAACACTAACAAAATCACGGCGCGGCACGTAAACAAGGGAAAAGCACACTCTGAAATTTTTATTTTCGCTCTTTTTTTTTGGCGCTCTTTTTCTTTTTTTGCGCTGCCTTTTTTTTTTGCGAAAAATCACTATAATGGCGAGTGTCTCAAAACTCTTCCTAGCTCAAACTGACAGGATAGGCACGAAATTTTTTCGACCAATTTTTTTTTTCGACTGCCCGGACCCAAAAACTGGAAACGGGTCAAAAAAAACTTCCTATAATGGCACCTGTCTCAAAACACTCAGAAACACCTAAAAATAGGATAGCCAGAAATTTTTTCGAAAAATGCGTTTTCGAAAAATTTTGGGCCTAAACGGAGCGTGGCTACCCGACTCCGGCAAGGAAACACGAATCGGAAACTAGATGGATCTCGAAAACAAACCTAATAAGCAAGGAAATCGGATTGGTGGTGGATATATGGTGGTGGTATATGGCAGCGGTGGTAGTATGTGGATATGGATCGGTGGTGGTATATGGACACGGATTGGTGGTGGTATATGGATACGGATTCGGAGCGGTGGTGGTAGATGGCAGGGGCGATGATGATGGTGCGGCGGCGGCGTGACAACTTATGACCAAAACTTGAAACTCTAAAAGACTAGACTCTAAGACCAGCAACTAGAAACGACGATGCAACCGCAAATTCAACAAAGCAAAACCCTAAAAAGATTATGCAAAGGCTCAGATTGGTTCGGATATGATGAACTAACCCTAATTTTTTTTGTGGCTTTTTCGTGGACTATAGGTATGAAGACAGACTCGATCTAAACTACGAAAAACTGTAAAATCTCACCGAGCAACCTGGAAATCTGATACCACTTGATAGAGGCAAAGGTGTCCCGTCTTTCGATGAGATGATGGATATCGCTTTGGTGGAAGTCGACTTTGACGATCTGACTACGAACGTGCGAGGACGTCGCGCTTTAGCAATCGCTAAACCAACTCCGAGAGGTTATTGACCACGCCGGAGCACGATCAACCTGACCACGAGGGTCTGTTTCCTGCGAGCAAACGAAGAACAAGCAAGAAACTAAGATTGCAATCTGGATATTGCGAATATAAGATGAAAGCTTTATTGATCAAGGTGGGGTTCTGTGACGCCTTTGTCTGGTCGTTGAACACAAACGAAGTACACGAAGTTGCAGCTATGGCGAACTTTTAATCTAAACAAAACCCAAAGTCTAAACGGTGCCCTAAGGGCTGTATATATGGAGGAAGAGAGGGGGAATTTGGTGGCCCTTGGTGGAGGGGTCCGAAATCAACCCTATCTCTTGTTTCCCCACACATACGGACTCTAAAAATAGCCTATACTTATGTATTTCGAAATTACATGGGCCTGGCCCAATAAAAAGGTCACGCAGCACCTATAATAGTCTCGGGACGAAATTTAAGAAGTGGCATCTTGTATATTTCGTCCATGGCTTCATGCACCCATTATGGTGGCTTCAAAGTCCTGAAATCATCACTTGTAACTCCGTTCTTGTTCCCCTTGCGCATGGCATCATCTCCATGCTTGTTCTTGCTCCAATGTTCATCCTTCTCCAAGCTAGGCCCTTCATTTGTAAGCAAAACAAATGAATCCAATTTAGGCAGCATCATATTCTCATGAACATTAGAATCATTACCAAGAAACGAAAGTACCTGATAATTTAATTGGCGTGCGCGAGCTCTAGTAATTGGTCCAGTATGTATAGCAGCAGGGGCTGTGGGTGTAACAATTGTATTGATGTCCTCATCACCTACCATTACGAATATATACCTGAGGTCGACCTGCTGGTGGTGGTGCTGGTGGCTGCACGTAGTTCGGATTTTGATCAACCTCATCCTCATAATCTCCCACATAATCAACATCCTCCTGGGTACCAGCAGCAGCAGTAGCAGGAGCCAAAGAAGCACCAACAGCAGTAGCAGCGGCACCAGAATTTTGTCCTCGCTCAATAGGAACACGCTATGCTCGTCCATACTGATTCGGAAGGGGGCGTAGTTGTTGTTGTTGCAGAGGTGCGACAGGTGCAGCCGGTGGTGGAAGACGCGCAAGTAGTTCATTAAATCTGTTATCGAGCTTTGTTTCGAACGTCTTCTCAAGGCCAGTAATCTTCTCCATAGCATCTTCAAAATTGTTCAGCACATCTTGCACCTGTTCAGTCATCATTTGCTGAAACTTATCATGAAGCTCCTTGTTCGATAAGTTCTCCCAGTCAATCTCGTCGGCTTGTGATCCTGGCATGGTTAGCAGCAATAGAAACACACAAGAATATGATCCTACAAACTACTAAGAAGTGGTGGTGGTGTATCACAAATCCGTCAAGCAAATCTCAAATTCTTACCAGTTCTTACCCAGCAGCAGGCGGTGATCGGCAACCGTTGTAGTCAAAAACTCTCAAAGCTTGGATAGAGCGATTACCAGGGAGAGTCAAACACACGACGTAGATGTATGTGGAGCTGGGAAGGCTTATAGTATGCTAGCAAAAAGGGTCAGCAATAATCAATTCAGAGATGCAAAGTTGAATAAACGCTCAACGACGGTACTGTGCTGGTCCTAGGCTAGACTGTGCTAGAGACGCGAGCCTAGAACACCAACAAAATCACGGCGCGGCACGTAAACAAGGGAAAAGCACACTCTGAAATTTTTCTTTTCGCTCTCTTTTTTTTTGCGCTCTTTTTTTTTGCGCTGCTTTTTTTTGCGAAAAAGCACTATAATGGCGAGTGTCTCAAAACTCTTCCTAGGTCAAACTGACAGGATGGGCACGAAATTTCTTTTTTCGACAATTTTTTTTTCGACTACCCGGGCCCAAAAACTGGAAACGGGTCAAAAAAAACTTCCTATAATGGCACCTGTCTCAAAACACTCAGAAACACCTAAAAATAGGATAGCCAGAAATTTTTTCGAAAAATGCGTTTTCGAAAAATTTTGGGCCTAAACGGAGCGTGGCTACCCGACTCTTTTTTTGCCGAAACCTACTCCGGCAAGGAAACACGAATCGGAATCTAGATGGATCCCAAAAACAAACCTAATAAGCAAAGAACTCGGATTGGTGGTGGATATATGGTGGTGGTATATGGCAGCGGTGGTGGTAGCGGTGGTAGTATATGGATATGGATCGGTGGTGGTATATGGACACGGATTGGTGGTGGTATATGGATACGGATTCGGTGCGGTGGTGGTAGATGGCAGGGGCGATGATGATGGTGCGGCGGCGGCGTGACAACTTATGACCAGAACTCGAAACTCTAAAAGACTAGACTCTAAGACCAGCAACTAGACACGACGATGCAACCGCAAATTCAACAAAGCAAAACCCTAAAAAGATTATGCAAAGGCTCAGATTGGTTCGGATATGATGAACTAACCCTAATTTTTTTTATGGCTTTTTCGTGGACTGTAGGTATGAAGAACAGACTCGATCTAAACTACGAAAAACTGTAAAATCTCACCGAGCAACCTGGAAATCTGATACCACTTGATAGAGGCAAAGGTGTCCCGTCTTTCGATGAGATGGTGGATTTCGCTTTGGTGGAAGTCGACTTTGACGATCCGACTACGAACGTGCGAGGACGTCGCGCCTTAGCAATCGCTAAACCAACTCCGAGAGGTTATTGACCACGCCGGGGCACAATCAACCTGACCACGAGGGTCTGTTTCCTGCGAGCAAACGAAGAACAAGCAAGAAACTAAGATTGCAATCTGGATATTGCGAATATAAGATGAAAGCTTTATTGATCAAGGTGGGGTTCTGTGACGCCTTTGTCTGGTTGTTGAACACAAACAAAGTACGCGAAGTTGCAGCTATGGCGAACTTTTAATCTAAACAAAACCCAAAGTCTAAACGATGCCCTAAGGGCTGTATATATGGAGGAAGAGGGGGGGGGGGATTTCGTGGCCCTTGGTGGAGGGGTCCGAAATCAACCCTATCTCTTGTTTCCCCACACATACGGACTCTAAAAATAGCCTATACTTATGTATTTCGAAATTACATGGGCCTGGCCCAATAATAAGGTGACGCAGCACCTAAAATAGCCTCGGGACGAAATTTATGAAGTGGCATCTTGTATATTTCGTCCAAGGCTTCATGCACCCATTATGGTGGCTTCAAAGTCCTGAAATCATCACTTGTTACTCCGTTCTTGTTCCCCTTGCGCATGCCATCATCTCCATGCTTGTTCTTGCTCCAATGTTCATCCTTCTCCAAGCTAGGCCCTTCATTTGTAAGCAAAACAAATGTATCCAATTTAGGCAGCATCATATTCTCATGAACATTAGAATCATTACCAAGAAACGGAAGTACCTGGTAATTTAGTTGGCATGCACGAGCTCTAGTAATTGGTCCAGTATGTATAGCAGCAGGGGCTGTGGGTGTAACAATTGTATTGATGTCCTCATCAACTACTAGGGAAAACCTTATACACAACATCTTAGCAGTAGCGCTGGACAAAAGAGGGCGCTACTGCTACTTAGTAGTAGCGAGTTTAAATAAACCGCGCTACTGCTACTACTTAAGCAGTAGTGCGTTCTACTAAAGAACGCTGCTGCTATACTTGTACTGGGTGCAAATGGCTAGTCCAACTTAGCAGTAGCGCGTATGCCTGACCAGCGCTACTGCTACGTCCCTTAGCAGTAGCGAATTTCTCTGAAACGCGCTACTACTTACTTACCTTATCCTAGAGCGGTTCACTGCACCTATATCCTCTCATTCACTCTCTCCCTCTCACTCGCTCTCGCCCGCGCCGAGCCCGTCGTCCGCCGCCGCCGCGCTGCTCCTCGCCGATGTACTCCCTCCTCCCCCCTCCTCCTCCGACCGCCCTCCTCCCACCGCCCCTCCCTCCTCCTTCTCCAGCCGCCCCCTCCCTCCTCCTCCTCCGGCCA
>NW_021282574.1:18213-25021 GCF_002162155.2 Triticum dicoccoides
TTTTCTCTTTTTTACTATTGTATAATGTAGTTTTTTTATTGTTTTAGTAAGTGTTTAAAATAATTAGTAAGTAAATTAATAAACTAGTTGAACTAGTTTGGTTTTAGTAAGAACTAGTTGAATTAATAGAACTAATGTATTTTTAGTAAGAAAATTAATATAACTAGTTGAACTAGTTTATTTTTAGAAAGAACTAGTTTATTTCTATTTATAGTAAGTTTATTTTTGCAGAATTAGTGTATTTTTAGTAAGAAAATTAATATAACTAGTTGAACTAGTTTATTTTTAGAAAGAACTAGTTTATTTCTATTTATAGTAAGTTTATTTCTATTTATAGTAAGTTTATTTTTAGAAAGAACAAGTGTATTAGTGATAACTTATAGGGTTTTTGTTTTTGCAGAAATCAAGGAGCCCCTCCATCATCCCCGTTACTGACCCCCTCCGACCTCGAGGTGAGACCAGCCAAATCTCCATGTCAATATTAGGATAAAAACATGTAGATAAAAACATGTATATCTTGTGTCGCTCAAATAGGATATGTGGTTGCCCAAGTGGCCGGTCATGTTTGCAGGTTACACCTCCGAGTGGCCTATGTTTTGCCGGAGTGTTGATTAATTTCTGTTCCGGCAAATTTCAGGTGCTCGATATGTCCTGTTTTAGCAAAGGTCATGCCAAAAATTTTCGGGAATTTTTGCATGACTTGTGCTAGAATATGTAGGAAATATCAAGTGGCCTGGATTTTCTAGAAAGATAATTAAATGATATTTCGGGTTGACTTTAAGATCGTCGAAGCCGAAGAATCCCGACTGTTGTCGTGGGGGTCGTTTCTCCTTCTTCTTTGGATGCTAGACCTTTGTTATGCACTAGGGGAAGGAGGAGTAACGACCATCACCGACGGTCGCAAATGTCAGAGAGGAATCAGTGAGGGAGAGTATCCACCATATATGAGAGGACGAAGAATCCCGACTGTTGTCGTGGGGGTAGCTTCTCCTTCGTTCCCATGTGCTAGACAATTTGGTGTAATGCACTCGGGAACGAAAGGAGGAGCTACCATCACCGACGGTCGAATATATACACCACGCGAGCAGAGAGTTTTCGAGAAAAGACTCGACAGACCCATAGTCAACCCATGATGAATAATAATGATCTAATTTAGTTTTTGTGGTACATATATTTAATTGTACAAGTTTAATGTTTGAATTATGAACATAGGAAATGTCGTCGGACGAAGAAGGTCCCGGGGAGTGCTCTTGGTGCGGCGACAACCGGGGTTTCTGTGACAGGCCTCACCTGGACGACGATCGGGGCTTCAGCATTAAGCTCGAGGAGGCCTTCGATTGTGAAACGGTACGCTACGACGCTAAGTGTTTTTTTCATAATTAAGCTCGACTTATACTACTTCAACATGTAATTTTCATCTTTTACAATTCGACTAGCTTATCCCATGCCATGCAAGACGCTATGTGTTGGAGAGGATGGGTTTTGAAGATCATGAGAGGAATGAAACATAGAAAATTAACCTAAGGACCCATCATGGTATGGATTTTGAGGTAAATCTATACAATTCTGAGAGCGTATCCAATTTTGGTTGCCAAGTTGGGAAGCACTTTGCAAGATTGTATGATTTTCAAGAGGGTATGTTTGTCACCATGGATCTTGGTGATCCTGACATTGACCAAGATAATTTGGACATTTGGGTTCTTGTTGATACGCTTCCAATTCTACCACTATGTGAGTTCCTCAAACATAGTTATTAAGTAATTTATATTGTTTATTTTAAAATAGTTGACAGCCTATTTCCATTGATAGCTTATTTTCATTCTTCAAAGAGTGTGCGAAAGATGGTAGACAGAACCAACTACACCGATGGCTCTGAGTTAACTTATCAAGAGAAAAATCATGTGGTCGCATATTGTACTGACAATGAGAATTACAATGCCTTTTATCGAACTCCTCCAAATTATGGTGAATACGTGCCACTAGTGCACGTGTTGAACAACAATAACTTCCATGGAGATTTCCTGGTAAGATTTTTTTACTATTACGACATCCATGCATCTTTTGCATACTTCTAAAACTGAACTACATTGCTAACTACGAAGTTATTACTATGTTTTTCAACAGAAAATCCCGATGGATTGTGTGCCTCATTTGATGTATCAGAATGGTCGCCTGGATGTTTTGAACATACAACCAGGTCGTCCTACGAATCTCACCTGTGCATACCGGATTTCTAAAAATGGTGAACACATGATAATCAAAGAACGGAAGAAATGTATGGACATTCGTAAGGAGGTTCTTTGAAGCAACACTATGCGAAAGGTAAGAATTGGAGACAGGATAATCTCCATTCTCCATAATGGAGAGTCAGGGGCTATCTTGTTTTATGCTATTTTACCTACGATAATATAGTAGTTCCTAAGAGAATGTAGTAGGTCCTATGAGGTACAATATGTTTATGAGAGTTGATGATGATGAGTAGTTGTGATTATGTCTAGTGACCAACTTGTATGTGATGTCTCATTGATGAAAACGATGATCATGAGGAGGTGTTATATGAGAATGATGTATTATGATGATAAGTTATTAATGATATGATGATGATGATATTTATTATATCATTGGGTGAAAGAACCATGGATTAGTTTCAAGTGGATGTCCATCCACTTGAAACTAGTCCACGGTTCTTTCTCCCACTGATGTAATAACTCATTATGATGTAAAATCATTCTCTAAATTGCTGCGGTATGAAAATTTGTATAAAGGTGTATGAATACAACATGAAATAAAAAAGAAATACGGAATAATAGTAGTAGCGCGTGCTAGGAGAAGCGCTACTACTAATTACCAGTAGCGCTTGTTTTAGAAAGCGCTGCTACTAAGTTGATATACCAGTAGCGCGGTGCAGCCCACGCTACTGCTAACCTTTAGCTGTAGCACCTTACTAGTAGCACGGTTTCCCACGCTACTGATAGGCTTTAAACACGTGCTACTGCTAGGGTTTTCCCTAGTAGTGGAGAGAGATCAAACACATAGCTACTGCTACAACCCTCAGCCCCGAGGGTGAACTACTCCCTCCTCGTCATGGAGAGCGCCGGGATGATGAAGATGGCCACCGGTGAGTGATCCCCCCTCCGGCAGGGTGCCGGAACAGGGTCCCGATTGGTTTTTGGTGGCTACAGAGGCTTGCGGCGGGGGAACTCCTGGTCTATGGTGCTCCTGGCTGTTTTCAGGGTATATGAGTATATATAGGCGAAAGAAGTCGGCCAGGGGAGCCACGAGGGGCCCATGAGGGTGGGGGGCGCGCACAGGGGGTAGGGCGTGCCCTGGACCCTCGTGGCCACCTCGTTGCTTCCCTGATGTCTACTCCATGTCTCTTGGATTGCGTTTGTTCCAAAAACGATTCTCACAAAGGTTTCATTCCGTTTGGACTCCGTTTGATATTCCTTTTCTGCAAAACACTGAAATAGGCACAAAAACATCAATTTGGACTGGGCCTCCGGTTAATAGGTTAGCCCCAAAAATAATATAAAAGTGTATGATAAAGCCCATTAAACATCAAAAACAGATAATATAATAGCATGGAACAATCAAAAATTATAGATACGTTGGAGACATATCAAGCATCCCCAAGCTTAATTTCTGCTCGTCCTCGAGTAGTTAAATGATAAAAACAGAATTTTTGATGTGGAATGCTACCTAACATATTTATCAATGTAACCTCTCTTTATTGTGGCAAGAATATTCAGAGCCATAAGATTCAAGATAAAAGTTTAATATTGACATAACAATAGTAATACTTCAAGCATAGTAACAAAGTAATCATGTCTTATCAAAATAACATAGCCAAAGAAAGCTTATCCCTACAAAATCATATAATTTGGCCATGCTTCATTTTCGTCACACAAAATACTCCCATCATACATAACCCCGGTTTCAGCCAAGCAATTGGTTCATACTTTTTAATGCGCTTCAGCTTTTTCAACCCTCACGCAATACATGAGCGTAAGCCATGGATAAAGTACTATGGGTGGAATAGAGTATGATGATGGAGGTTGTGTGGAGAAGACAAGAAAGGAGAAAGTCTCACATTGACGCGGCTAATCAACAGGCTATGGAGATGCCCATCAATTGATGTCAATGCGAGGAGTAGGGATTGCCATGCAACGGATGCACTAGAGCTATAAATGTATGAAAGCTCATAAAAAAGAAACTAAGTGGGTATGCATCCAACTTGCTCGCTCACGAAGACCTAGGGCATTTGAGGAAGCCCATCATTGGAATATACAAGCCAAGTTCTATAATGAAAAATTCCCACTAGTATATGAAAGTGACAAAATAGGAGACTCTCTATCATGAAGATTATGGTGCTACTTTGAAGCACAAGTGTGGTAAAAGGATAGTAACATTGTCCGTTCTCTCTTTTTCTCTCTTTTTTTATTTTGGTGGGCTTCTTTGGCCTCTTTTATTTTTCATAAAGTCTGGAGTCTCATCCCGACTTGTGGGGGAATCATAGTCTCCATCATCCTTTCCTCACTTGGGACAATGCTCTAATAATGAAGATCATCACAGTTTTATTTATTTACAACTCAAGAATTACAACTCAATACTTAGAACAAAATATGACTCTGTGAATGCCTCCGGCGGTGTACCGGGATATGCAATGAATCAAGAGCGACATGTATGAAAGAATTATGAAGGTTGCCTTGCCACAAATAGGACGTCAACTACATGATCATGCAAAAGAAATATGACAATGATGGAGCGTGTCATAATAAACGGAACAGTGTTGCATTGCAATATATCTTGGAATGGCTATGGAAATGCCATAATAGGTAAGCATGGTGACTGTTTTGAGGAAGATATAAGGAGGTTTATGTGTGATAGAGTGATACGTCTCCGTCGTATCTATAATTTGTGATTGTTCCATGCCAATATTCTACAACTTTCATATACTTTTGGCAACTTTTTATATTATTTTTGGGACTAACATATTGATCCAGTGCCCAGTGCCAGTTCCTGTTTGTTGCATGTTTTATGTTTCACAGAAAACCCATATCAAATGGAGTCCAAACGGGATAAAAACGGACGGAGAATATTTTTGGAATATTTGTGATATTTGGGAAGAAGAATCAACGCGAGACGGTGCCCGAGGGGGCCACGAGGCAGGGGGTGCGCCCCTGACCCTCGTGGGCACCCCGTAAGGCGATTGCTGCTCTTCTTTTGCCGCAACAAAGCTAATTTCTGGAAAAAAAATTGCGTTGAAGGTTTCAATCCAATCGGAGTTACGGATCTCCAAGAATATAAGAAATGGTAAAAGGGCAGAATACGAGAACGCAGAAACAGAGAGACAGATCCAATCTCGGAGGGGCTCCCACACCATGGAGACCATGGACCAGAGGGGAAACCCTTCTCCCATCTAGGGAGAAGGTCAAGGAAGAAGAAGAAGAAGAAGGGGGCTCTCTCCCTCTCGCTTTCGGTGGCGCCGGAACGCCGTCGGGGCCATCATCATCACCGCGATCTACGCCAACACCTCCGACATCTTCACCAACATGTCCATCACCTTCCCCCCCATCTATATTCAGCGGTCCACTCTCCCACAACCCGCTGTACCCTCTACTTGAAAATGGCGCTTTATGCTTCATATTATTATTCAATGATATGTTGCCATCCTATGATGTCAGAGTAGATTTTCATTGTCCTTTCGGTAATTGGTGAATTGCTATGATTGGTTTAATTTGCTTGTGGTTATGTTGCTGTCCTATGGTGCTCTCTGTGTCGCACAAGCGTGAGTGATTCCTACTGTAGGGTGTTGCAATATGTTCATGGTTTGCTTATTGTCTGTGTTGCGTGAGTGACTGAAACACAAACACGGATAAGTGGGTCATGGCGTATGGGAATAATGAGGACTTGATACTTTAATGCTATGGTTGGGTTTTACCTTAATGATCTTTAGTAGTTGCAGATGCTTGCTAGAGTTCTAATCATAAGCGCATATGATCCAAGAAGAGAAAGTATGTTAGCTTATGCCTCTCCCACATAAAACTTGCTATCGGTCTAGTAAAGTAGTCAATTGCTTAGGGACAATTTCACAACTCCTACCACCACTTTTCCACACTCGCTATACTAACTCTATTGCTTCTTTATCTAAATAGTCCCTAGTTTATATTTATGTGCTCTTTATTATCTTGCATGTCACATCCCTAGCTGCTGGTAGTGCTCTAAGCTAGCTTCATGTGTGCATCATGTCTATATTTTCGAAACTTGAACTGAGGAATTTTGGAAGCCTCAAAAACTTAAATAAAAGAGGGGCAAAAACCCTAGAAATCTCATTCATTGCTCCAAAATGCTCTTCCTAAATGTTTGATAATTTTTGGTAAGGGTTCTGGTCCCAACCAAAATATTGAACATTTTTAAGGAATTATTTTTGGGACTTTGGATTTAATTCATTAGCTATTTGAATTTGAATTATATTCATATAATTAGAATATAATTTCAAATACCCCTGAAATATTTTATAAGCTTTTGGAAAAGTCCATCTAGCAATATAAAATATTCAGAGGAGTTTTTGGCATTGTTTGAATTATTTTAAATTCAAAACAGTGGCAAAATAAATAAAATAAAATAAAACAGAACAGAAATATAAAACAGAGCATCTTACCTGGCGCTTACCTGGTGGCCCAACAGGACCGGCCCAGCTAGGCCCAGCCCACCTCCTCCTCACTCCTACTGTCTTCAACCTCCTGCCAGTGGGCAGGAGGGCGTGTGCCCACGGCGCGCCAGCACGCGCACGGCCACCGACGGCCAC
>NW_021282574.1:25031-29002 GCF_002162155.2 Triticum dicoccoides
AAAATGTTCCTCTTAGTCTCTGAAAATATTGCAAAGAGGTAAAACTCAAAACAATATTTTTGGTATCTCAGAGTTAATTATTTTGGGCCATTTGAATTAATCCAATAACTATTTGCTTTGGATTTATATTTAATATATATTAAATATGACTCCAAATAATTCTGGAAGTTGTGAGTGGCTTTGTATATATTTTAGCAAGCCACATAAAACCCTACAGAATTTATTAAAATGATTTAGTGTTTAAAACTAAATCAAAACAAACTACAGAAAATAAAAAAAACAGAAATAAAAAACAGAGCATCTTACCTGGCGCTTACCTGGTGGCCCAACAGGACCGGCCCAGCTAGGCCCAGCCCACCTCCTCCTCACTCCTACTGTCTTCAACCTCCTGCCAGTGGGCAGGAGGGCGTGTGCCCACGGCGCGCCAGCACGCGCACGGCCACCGACGGCCACCTCCTGCTTGCCGCTTCGCCCTGGACTTTCCTGGCATCGCCACGCACCCCCCCGGGCCCCTCTCGCTCTCCCTCGCCCTCATCCTCTCCCCTGGACCCCTCTCTCTCGCCACCGAACACGCCCATCGCCGCCGTTCGCCGTTGCCGCGACCACCGCCACCCCCTCTCCTCTCCGACGCGCTCCCGAGCTCCGCTGTTCCGCCCTCGTCCTCCTCGTCGTCTCACGCGACCAGAAGGGCCCCGAGCAGCCGCCATCATCATCGTCTTCAAGCTTCGGCCCCGGCGCCCTTCTCCGTCGATTCGGCCACTCCGGCGCGCCCCCGAGCCCACTAACCATCCCTGCAGCTCCGCGGTGAGCCACTCTCCATTTCCCCCCTGGAGCCCCCGTCGTTCCCCTCCCCTAGCTAGCTCCCCCACCTCCGCCGAGGCTCGCCGCCGCCATGGTCAACGAGCTCCGCGCTCGTGAGCTCGGCCGCTCGCCCGAGCATCACCAGCGTGCTCACCGCGCTCCTGCGAACCCGAAACACCCACGGGTGCTCCCTGCCATGTTCTATAGCGCCATCTCTGCTGTTGCTCGACTCCGGCGAGTAGATATCCCTGAGCTAGTTGGTTAAGCTAGACAACAACTTGGAGAGTTGGAAGATAAAAGCTTGCCTGACTTAGTTCGTTCCAAAGGGATATTCTTGTGTAGTGTGTGTTGAAGAAAGATGATATCTTCATCGATTGGTCCCTGTGATCAGTTGCTGGACCTATTGTCTTATCAATCCTTTGATTTGGGTGTGGGCTATCCTCAAATCAAGTCAGAGCCAACGATGCTCATAATATTGTCTTACTCGTGGTTGATCCCTCGAGCATACACCATTACATCTTTGGTCTGACCAATGCTATCATCGTGTTCACCTAACTATGGAATTTCTTTTAAAAGGAAACCCGGATGAATTGTTGTTGAGCCCATTGACAACATCCTTATCTCCTCCATGATTTTGAAGAACACTAAGCTAGTGTTGGAAACTTGTGTAAGCATTTTCTTCATGCCCCGTTCATGAAGTATATGTTTGGATGAAAGAAGTGACTTCCTTTGATTCACGTGCATTTGATGTAAGTTGCCGTCGTGAATTCGAGAAAGTTTGTTTTTGCTCCTCTGGAATCATCCCAAGTCCGTCATGCATGTGCGAAGTATTCTATGGTCTGATAGACTGATCATCTTCATCCCATATGTATCCCTAGCACACCAAGCCACTGATTGATTTGTTCAAGGAAAAGGAGTTGCTGTGCAAATACTAGTTCATGCACAAGATTCCTATATCCTCAATGATGGTTCCTTACCAGAACTCGGTAGTGTTTTATTGTAAGACTACCATGTGATCATGTTTGTCTGGGACAGCGTGTTCACATGTTTGTAGCAGAACCAGCTCATGTTTTAGAGCTTGCTATCGTAGTTCATCTCCCGAGAATCCCGCAACGTCATCTCGTCGATTTGTGTTGCAAACTTCCGTTTTTCTTCCTAGACTCGATGAGTCTGGAATATCCTGACACCAACCAGATCTGAATCTCAGGCAGATGTGATGGTTCGAACATTTCCCAAGAATTATAATATTGGTCTCTCAATAACCGGCAAGGTGGATGTCGTGGCCAACACACCCATCCGGTAGACCTATTATTATAGTATCTTGTTTGAGGAAGTTGGCCACCTCCCCATAGGGATTTCGTAGGATTTACTCCCTAGTTGCCCCTATGGATTTTGAGATCCCGAAGTCCGACCTTTTTACTTGATGTTCTAGATATCAAACCATATCTATGGGTGAATTACGCTAGCACATCAAGGAGAACATTAGAAGTGGAGTGCTAAATGTCTCTCGGTCGATCATCCAGATTTTGTTCCTTGGCTCGCTAAGGTGAAATCTGAGAAAGTGTTATCCTCCATTGCATCTGCATCGTCCATCGCTATTCACCATGGTAGTATTTTGTGTTGTCAGCACCCTTGACGCGATTGTTGATAAAACCTTGATGGTTGTGGAAATGCTCAAGTTCTTGAGAGCACGCACAAGCGCTACGTGTTATCATCGGCTCTAATTGGGATGCTCTCAGTTCCCTCGGCAATGCTGTGACCTTCTCAAACAGTGAATCCACTCTCTATTGTTGGGTTCTTCCCCAGTTACCAGAATCATTCCCAGCATTTGCATTTTGTTCCCAGCTTGCACCGCCAATGTGTCATTCTACCATGGGTCTCTTCCATTTCCGGTGATAAGCAAATTCATCCATTGCGTTGTCTTCAACAAGGTAATCCACTTCATCCAAGTCCGAGTATGCCATTCTACCGACCCCCTCCAAACGATCGCTCGAGAATTGTCTTAGGCTGTTTAAAGAGTTTCAATGATCTCTGAATCAAAAGTAATTCTTTTTGCCACTTAAGGGAATATCTCTGCGAGTCACCTTCCCTAAGGTGTATCGTTATGGTATCATGGCAACTCAACTCCTCGCTACGCTGACAATCGTTTACCACCTTTTTAAGTGTGGAATTGTTGTCCACCTAGTGAACCTTCGTCATCCGTTTCTTTCCACCCCTCTTGATGTGTATCTCGTGTCTCGACCCGAGAGATGGTTCTATGTCTCATTCCGTGAGTTGTTCGACCTTCAAGAAGTTCGATCCTTCTAGAGTTTCCCTTTCCCCTTCTTGTCATGATTAGATGAAGTTCTCGAAGCAAGACATCAAGACAATGATGGTGAACGAACCAACGTTCATTCGAAGTGCAACCTGGATCGTGAAGATTATACCAGTTTGCGTTTCCCCTTCATCTTACTCTACGCTTGAATCTCGAGACGAGATTTTTGTTTAGTGGGGGTGAGTTGTCACATCCCTAGCTGCTGGTAGTGCTCTAGGCTAGCTTCATGTGTGCATCATGTCTATATTTTCGAAACTTGAACTGAGGAATTTTGGAAGCCTCAAAAACTTAAATAAAAGAGGGGCAAAAACCCTAGAAATCTCATTCATTGCTCCAAAATGCTCTTCCTAAATGTTTGATAATTTTTGGTAAGGGTTCTGGTCCCAACCAAAATATCGAACATTTTTAAGGAATTATTTTTGGGACTTTGGATTTAATTCATTAGCTATTTGAATTTGAATTATATTCATATAATTAGAATATAATTTCAAATACCCCTGAAATATTTTATAAGCTTTTGAAAAAGTCCATCTAGCAATATAAAATATTCAGAGGAGTTTTTGGCATTGTTTGAATTATTTTAAATTCAAAACAGTGGCAAAATAAATTAAATAAAATAAAACAGAACAGAAATATAAAACAGAGCATCTTACCTGGCGCTTACCTGGTGGCCCAACAGGACCGGCCCAGCTAGGCCCAGCCCACCTCCTCCTCACTCCTACTGTCTTCAACCTCCTGCCAGTGGGCAGGAGGGCGTGTGCCCACGGCGCGCCAGCACGCGCACGGCCACCGACGGCCACCTCCTGCTTGCCGCTTCGCCCTGGACTTTCCTGGCATCGCCACGCACCCCCCCGGG